>NW_024104321.1:4282480-4479206 GCF_003945595.2 Pipra filicauda | reverse complement strand
GGCAGCTCGGCCTCCCCGGGGCCGCCCCCGGGACCGCCCCGCCGCCAGGTGCGGTGCCGCCAGCCCTGGGCTCGGGAAGTGCTGTCACGGCTTGAGCAGGCCGGGGAGGTTTCTGCGGGCCGGGCCGGGCCGGCTAGACCTTTCCGTCGGCGGTCGCCGAACCGGGATCGCCGCCATGAGCAAGATCTCCAGGTTTTTCAAGGGGGGCGGCTCGGCCGCCTCCAAGGGCCGCGGAGGGCCTTCGCCGCAGGAGGCTCTTGCCCGGCTGCGGGAGACAGAGGAGATGCTCAGCAAGAAGCAGGAGTACCTGGAGACGCGGATCGAGCGGGAGCTGGCGGTAGCCCGGCAGCACGGCACCAAGAACAGGCGAGGTGAGTGCGAGCCGAACCCCGCTGCCCTCCGCCCCCGCCGGGCTTGCGAGGCTTTAAATCCCAGGGCTGGAGCGCCTCTGGGTCCTGGGGTCTGTTCGGAACGAGGGACTCGGGTCTCACCGGGGCTGTGGCAGGGCCGGGTCAGCTGACTCCGCAGGTGTGCGGTGTGAGTCGGCTGTGGGCTCCCAGCAAGTATCAACCCACGCGAGGCGGGATGGTCTTTGGCATCTGTTAGTGTTTAGTGTACTGTGGATTTATTATGGTGGGGTGGTAATAGGATGCTTTATTCCTCGCTAATTTACTGTCTGTGGCTTCCTATGCGACACACGTGCTTTGCACCACAGTGAACGCATGTGTCGGCTGGATACCTGGAACGCAAAATACTGCTGCTCACTGTGGGGAGGGGATCACAGCTTGGAGATTGAGTATTGGTTGGGCGGGTGGAAAAGGAGCTGAAGGATGTGAGGATCTCCTGTATTCATGAATAAATGCATATTATCCCCACTGGTGGCAACTGAGGAACAAAGTGATTCAGTGATTTGCCTCAAATTATGTAGGATGTACATGATACAACCAAAAAATGAATGATAGTTTAGAGCATTACTGACTACTGGTCTGGGCTGCTGTTAGCTGCAAAAGAGAGATAGTAAGGGGTAATAAGGTCTGGCTCCTGCACGTACAGATGTTCTCATCTCTGGGAAGCAAATGATGGTAGTCAGTGTCTTGGGGATATAAAGGGCTTTGAGAAACAGGTTAATTACTTCCTGAAGTCAACTAGAGGCCTGTTTGTCTCCTCTGAGATGTATTTTTCTTTAAATGCTTTGAAACAGAAGAAAAATTAGAATTAAAGATTTCTGATGTAATGACATGGTAGCTTTTTGTCTGCTCTTTCTGTTATTTAATAATTTAAAAAATAATGCCATGTAACTTAGAACTTGTGAGGAGCTGCTTGTTAGAAGTGTTTTGGTTAGCCCTATAATGTATTTGTAATACTTTAGCATTTAACAAGTATTAGCAAAAGGCCATTTAACTTAACTAACTTTTAGTTACACAGGATTTAAAATCATGGGTCGAGATGGGACAGGTTTGAAGGTACAGTCAGAGGGAGTAAAGCCAGTTGAGCAGCACATCTAAGCCAGGTACTCTGCAGCATGGGAGCTGTCAGGGTTGTCACAGTCCCACACTTTTCTACTCCCCTGGCTTCAGCTGGAGTATCTCTGTGCTGTTGCAGTGAGCTAGTTCAGGAAGGTGATCCAACTGGAAACTAATTTGCTATGGGACAAAGTGACTGGGTTGCTCCTGAGGCTGAGTTCATTGTGCAAAAGCCCAAGCTAGAGATCTGATGCAAGAAAACAGACTGGTCTTTTGACTGTAGAAATTCCTGGTTAAATCCAGGTGTTTGTTGGCCTCATACTTCAGGCATGCAGTGTTTGATATCTGAAACTTTTCTTCCAAATTGTTTTTTGCACTTCTGTACTCAATATGCAGTTCCCCTGGTTTTTAATCTATGAAATTGTTCATGGAGTGATGCTGCAAAGTGGATTGTTGAGCTGATCATAGTTAAAAATAACTCCCTTTTATCTTGTCAGTTGCTCAGGCACCAACAGTTAAGGACAGTAAAGAGGCAGGAGTAGGGCACGAAGTGCAGTTTGGCACTGCAAAAAGTGCATCCATGCAAAAAGTGGTTCTAAAGCCAAAATGAGATAGTGTAAGTACAGTCAGAGGAGAAACGGGATAAACTAACCTTGCTGTGCAGGATAATGAGTGAACTGAAATCTCCAATAATATGTCTTCATTTGATATGTCAATTGCTTTACAGTTTAATTGCTGTTGATTTACATATAACAGCATAATACATATGGTGTATTGTACTGTATAGTTCAGAGAAAATCTGTTCTAACCAGCGTCTGTGTGTATGTAACATTATGTAAACATACACACAAATGAGAGAATGAAGGTTTTAATCTACATTGCCTTGTTAATGTTTCAAGGGGACTTCACAGGTAATTTTTAATGTGGGTGTGGTTTTTTTTCCTAATTTTTAATTTTAATTTTGGTTTTAATTTTTCTTAATTGCATCTGTGGAGAAGCTTGTGGAAACTAAAATGGGACTGTTTGAGACTGGAGTAAGATTTCTGTCTAGAGATAGAAAATGTATCAAATTAGCATGATCTCATTTGATTTTTAGGTGTCTGAGTCAGTAATACTAACACAAGAGAGAGCAGATTCAAGCACCAGCAATTTCTCATATGAGTTCATATGACTCTTGAATGGGTTCATGTGACATCAGCAGGCTTTACTGGATGTAAAAGCTGTAACGCGTTAGCTATGCAAATAGATGTGAAACATCACTTAAATACTTCTGGCTTTTCCTTTATGAAGTGAGTATCTCCACAGTTCCTGTACCTAGTCTGAAATTGGCTATTAAATACATTTCCAGCATTCCCCATTAGTATCTTATTGTGGCTAGACAGCTTCAGGGTTTTTGAAACAACAGTGTTTGTTGGAATTTATCCTGCAGAGGTTACGTGATGATAAGGAGTATTTTTTTTCACAGTTAACACTGCCTTTTAATCTCTTCCCATTTCACACACACTTTTTGTGTGTGTTTTGTTTTGTTTTTTATCTCTTGCTGTACTTTTTGGGGTATCTCAGTTTCAGCCAGTACACAGCTGCCAAGTCCATTGATGAACTGGCCTTTCTTCTCCATTATTTTGAAGGTCATACAGGAAAAATTAAAGGACAGAAAGTTATACTGGATATTTGAAAACTCTATTTAAAAGGAAACGTATTTTCTGAAGTGCACTAGTAACTGTGAAAATAACGTACATATGAATGTGTGTTGTTTCAGCCTAGAGTCTTTCACAGATACTAAAAAAAAAAAAATCTAAATGAAAGGAATAAAGTTAAGAGAAGCCATCCAGAATAGAATTAAATTTCAACTGTAAAGAACCACATAGTACTACTGAGGACAAAACCTTTGAAGAAAACTGAAATAGCAAGGAGGGGTTTACAGCTATATGCTGTGTGTTATGTTCGTGTGTTATGTTCGTGCAGTGCTTATGTAGCCCTGTAGCATTCCTTTTCAATGAGGTGGTTGTAACCAGGAGGCCACTGAAACCAAACAACGGTGTGGCAGTTGTGTGTTATGGACAGGACAGTCATGCCTGTGGAAGGGTGAGGGACAGATTGGGAATGAGGGATTCTGGCAGGGAGGTAAGAGGAAGCCCTTAGTTGTGTCTTTGTTCTGCAAGTTGCAGCAACTGTTCTCTGATCTTCATGATCATGTTTCAAGCGTCTTGCCATGAACTGGAATACTTGTAACTAGTTCAGTACATTATTGCTCTTGAATTCAGTTGTAACTGTGTGTGGCTTCCTCCACAAGGCTTTAAGGATTATGCATATTGGCAGTGAACTTAATTAGGGTCCTATGATTTTTATGGCCCCAGCAGCATTGCCTTTGGTTGTCCCTGGTGTAAGGGAGATCAGAAGTTGCAATCCATTGATCCCTTGCAGGACTGAAGTGGAGGTTTGTGAGCTATATCCAAGGATGAGATCCAGCACTTTCACAATGATGTTACGTCTTCTGAAGAAACACTCGTTTCCTTCTTCCTGGGAATTTTAAGGATTACTAGACAATCCATTTATTTCTACTTCAGAAGATGAGATTATTGGTGCTTCCTGTACTCATGAGCGTTGGTGATGGGCTTGACAGGCGAAGGCGTTGTTACCATTGTGCTCTCTTTTCGTTGTGATCTGTCATGAAACCACGAGAAGGGCACCACAACTCTTCCTATTTCACTACTTTCCTTTTGAAACCTGGATACTCAGTGTGGCCAGGATTACTATTGCCCAGCTGGTTATTTTTTCTTCTTTAATGAAGTATCAGCATACTAGTGATATTGGAAAAGTGCTCTTCTGTATGTTAATAATAGCAGTTCATTCAGATGCATACTTAAACTGACATAATAGTCTTCTGTTGTTCCAGGCGCTTATCTTGCCTATAAAATAGAAGCTCACATTAAAAGCACTTTTTCCTAATCTATGAGCTGTATCCTGCTTGCTGGACTCAGAAGTACAGGAAATGTGCTAAAGCCCAGCCAATGGTTAACGATTATGAAATGCAGGAGTTGAATCAGCTTCTTTGGAGCACAACCGGAAAAGTATATGATACTGCTTTTTTTTTTTTCTTTTTTCCTGGGGAAGACCTCCACCTCTTCCTGCTTCAATTGCTATTAATTACACTTGCTTCCTCAGACTCTACTCCTGCTAGACCTATCCTCCCTGGGCTGTCTTCCTTTTTGAGATCTTTGGAATGGCCAGCACCTTTTTACAGTGCCATTCTTAGATCTTCATCGAAGTAAGTTTGTGTTCTGTGCTCAATTCATTCTTTTTTGAGAGATATGTTCTTCTGCAGTTTGGTAATTATAATGCAGTAGCATTATAATGCAGAAGCATTTTAATCCTGTAAGAGTTACACAGAAAGTTTAAAATGCTTGTAATGTGCAGTAGAAAAGCACTAAAAGTTCACGATACTCTGTAAAACACAGATAAATAGATTTCAAATAACAAGGAAATACCCATAAATGGTCTAGGAGCTATTATAACAAACCACTGTGCAATAAAGGGCATTCATTTAATACAAATCAGGAAAATCATATAGTGTGATGTGGGGAATTATTATGCCTTGGTTGATAATGAAGAAGGACGAATTAATTTCCTCTGAAGTGATTTATTCTGTAAGTTACTGGTAAAACTAAAGAGACTGAAGATAATATGTTGCACTACAATAATGAGGAAAAGATGTTTATGAAGAGGTGAAGTCAAGGACTTTAGCTTCTCCTGTGGTTTCTTAATTTGGGTGTGGTTTAATTAAATGATCTTCAGGATTTTAAAAACAACTGCTTTGTGTGTCACTGCGGAAATCCATTTTCTCTCTGAGTGGCCAATAAAAACAGCACCATTGCAGAGTCCCATTTCTGAATAATGCTGGCTGGAAATACTGCCCTGTGGTAGATGCTTATTCCAATTGAAGCCTTTCTGCATCAGTTGGTTAGTGCTCCTCTGTCCACAGGGCTTTAGGGTCCTCTCTGGCACAGCTCGTGTTAGGTACAGTTTCAGACTTTTATATTTGTCTGTAATCTTTAGCTTCCTAGGAAGAATCCAGGATCAAATTTGATTCGAGGAAAGCTAAGGAAGGAAATGGCTAGTGTGCTAACACTACCAATAATAAGCATAAATAAATAGGAAAGTAATAAGTAGGTAGAGATTGTTTGGGATTAAGTAAAAATGATTTATTTTGGAATTGCCAGTGAGAATTTTACAATTCTCACATTTGCCATTTGCAAGACATCATCTGGTGTTCAGGCATCTTCTGTGGAATATGCATGATCTTTGGACCATCCCCCAAAACCTGGGAAAACCTTGAACTTGAATGCTGTGATTAATGTGTTGTGATTGCGGTTTGCTGTCCTGAAACATCTTATTGCATGTTCTAGAATCTTAGCCCGTGTGAATGCCTGTCCTTGCACAGCTCCTAGTGTGCAGTTCTGACCATGTTGATTCAAGCATTTGTCAACTAAGCACTAATTTTTCTAGTGTGGTGTTACACATCAAAAATCTATGCCCCCTCTTTGGAGAGATCCTAACTTCATTTGAAAAGTTGTGTACCCCAGTGTCAAGGTTCAGTATTATTGTACATGAGCAATTATTTGAAAGGATGGCAACAATAGTTGCTGCTGTTGATTGAGTCTGAGGGGCTGCACAGCTGTTGCTTGCAGGCTCTGAACCTGATTAAAAAATTAAATGTAGAAGACAAGGGGAGGAATATGGGTGTAAATAGCATTGAAGAAACAATGGATTAACTCAGTCTCCTGGTTTTGTTTGGTGGTTTTTTTGCCTGGCACATCTGTAGTTTGCAAGGGACAGTGGTCAGGAAATGCTTGTGGCGAGATTGTGTGTGTTCCTCACCCTGAGGCCAAGAGAAAGTCCCAAGTTCTGGTAATGATTTACTCTGAGCAAAGTATGCTGCTCATAACTTAGCAAATATAAAAGACTAATCTCGATAATTTACAAAGATACTGGGGTGTAGCTGAGTTTGACTGTGCCTTTGTCTACAAAGTTCTATATGTTTTCAAATTCTAAGGTTTAAAGATCATCTTCCTAAGTGATTGTAAGAAACAGATGCAGCTGAAAGCCAGAGAAATGTGTCCTCCTTTGATCCAACCCACCTGCCTGGTCGGGCCATTTGGGCTTTCCATTGCACTTCACAGTTACTGCTGTTGAGACAAAGTTTAGAAAGCAGCATTGCTGGAGGTGTGGTTATCATGATAGATCTTCTTATGCTGTCTTCTTTAGTTTTTGCTTATGTTTGGCAACTTCTTCTTTTCTCCTTTCCTGTGTTTTCTCCTTTCTCACTCTTCTCTCACGTTTTTCTCTTTCTTCCCCATTTTCTCTACTCTGCCTGTGTGCACAGGATGGAGTTCAAGATCTCCCGCAGTGGAGGAAGAAGCTGCTCTTCCCTGTGGTTCTAAAAGGATTTAATCTAAAAGAGGCTTCCCAGCATGTTCATGCAACAGCATGTTGGTGATAAACAGGCTGCTGATGTGGTGTGGTCAAAGTTTGTCTCCCTGCTAGTAAGGTAGGAGGGTGAGAATTATAAATTCTGGAGGTCAGCTTGGTGCTGAACTACTTGGCCTTGCATTTTGCTATGAAAACACACAGTGCACTTTGCCTCTTCCTATTCCAGCTGCCTTACAAGCACTGAAGAGGAAAAAGAGATATGAGAAACAGTTGAGCCAAATTGATGGGACGCTTTCGACCATTGAGTTCCAGAGAGAGGCATTGGAAAATTCCCACACGAACACAGAAGTGCTCAAGAATATGGGTTATGCTGCACAAGCTATGAAAAAAGTACATGAAAATATGTAAGTGCTTTCTAATAGCTTTCAAATTGAGCTTATTGACCACTTTCAAACTATTCCATCACTGCAGACTGTTGTATCAAGTTAGACAGTTTTTACTTCATTTTTGGTTCAGGCGTCTAATGTAAGGAATGCTGTTGGTGCTGCAGTGTTATATTTGGCAAAAAAATATCTTTTCTTAACATCGAGTCTAAAAGGAAGTTCACTTAAGTAGTGAGATCTGTGTGTTACCTGGTTTTTTTTGTCTATCTTGGCAGTGGTGACTGGCCTCTGCCCTTGGTTTGTCCAGAAGAAAATTTAGTTATAGAAACTAAGTGAACTCTTTTCCTCAGAATCCATAAGCTAGACTGTGGGATTCAAAGTACTGGTTAGACCCGAATAAAAATATGACATGGACAAAAAAAATTACTCTCTTTTTTTTTTTTTTATATGTCCTATGTTGTTTCAAGGGGTGTTTTCCTGCCTGAATAAACAGAGTTAAATCAGAAAGGTTTTTCTGAAAGAAGCAAACAGGAATTGAAACAATAATGAAGTTAACAATAAGGGGAAGTCTTTAAATGGGGTACAGTTCTCTTAAGTTGCCCTCGGTTCTGGTGAAAGTTTAACATCAAGAAAGGTCCATGTAATCATAGAATAGATTGGGTTAGAAGTGACCTTTAAAGGTCATCTTGTCCAAACACCCTGCAGTGGACAGGGGCATCCTCCACTAGATCATGTTGCTCAGAGTCTGTCCAGCCTGACTTAGAATGTTTCCAGGGATGGAGCATCCACCACCTCTCTGGGCAACCTGTGCCAGTGTTTCACCACCCTCATTGTAAAACACTTCTTCCTTGTGTCAAGTCTAAATTGACCCTCTTTTAGTTTAAAGCCATTACCCTCTGGCCTATTGCAACAGGCCCTGCAAAAATGTTTATAGCTGTCTTTCTTACAAGCTCCCTTTTAAGTACTGAATGGCCCATAAAGATACTGACCTTGGGGGATCTGCCCGGGGGGTGTGACTGTTGCCTGGCAGAGGTCTGAGAAGCCCCGAGGGGGAGAGAGACACACTCTGCTGCAGCTTAATTTTTGTTATAATCCAAAAGTGGAAGAAGTTGGATTGGCCAAAGCACACAGAAGCTTTTAGTGTAGGTGTTGAGGTCTGGGTGAGGAAATTATTCCCTGTGAGTTCTGCTGTTTATACAGCCATGGGCATAAAAAGAAAATAGAGTCAGTTCCAGTGAGGCTCTTCTGTAGGATTTGGATGATATATCTTTAAAAATATGTTTCCATGTTATCTTTCCAGGGACTTGAACAAAATTGATGATTTGATGCAAGATATCACTGAACAGCAAGATGTTGCCCAGGAAATTTCAGATGCTATCTCAAACCGAGCCACCTTTGGTGATGAGTTTGATGAGGTTAGTACTTCAGGCCTGTGAGTTTTAGTTGTTAGATGACTCCACAGTTATTTGGTTATTGGTTGTGACTCCACAGCTGTTGGTTGTGCAGTGGTTTGTTTCTTAAAAGGTGTGGATGTGAAATTCCTTGGTTCTATCTAGGACAAGTGTATAATTTTTATATAAATATTAAATATGTTAATATATAAAATATATACTAAAATCTGTATGTGAAATATAAAAACTACTTTTATTTATATATAAATTTTAAGAAAACCATTTTTAACTACACTCCTGTACTTGTTTTTCTCATTTGAACCATGGAAGGAGGAGATCACTAAAACATGTAATTTGTACTACTCTAAGTGGACACTGAAACATATAATTTTTTTGTGGTCCAAACAGACATCCGTTTGACTAAGTGCAGTTCCTGTGCCGTGAACAGGCTGCTGTTCACAATTCTGAATATTTGGACCATTTTTTTAAGGTCATTTTTGGTGCTGGGACATGCAGGTCCTTTCCTTTTTTTTCCAGATTTTCTACAGAAGTAGATGCATTACATAGACATAATACCCGTTGGTGGCAATAAGGTTTCATCCTTGAGCTCTTTCTTCTGAAATGCCCACAAGGCATTTAGGACCTTCTGAAAATTTGTTGCAGTAACTTTCATCCAGTGCTCCTGGATTTGGTTTTGTGTATCTAAGCATGTTATTACTTATTTCTGATGCAGCCATGGCTGAGGACTCAAGGGTCAAGGGTACTCAAAATTCTTGTGATCTGTGAAATGCAGAGCTGGGAATCAGGTTCAGTATCACAACAGTTTGGTTTTGTTTTTCAATTTTGTTGATTTGGGATCATCAGGGATCATTTGAAGAATGTCCTGAATAATCAGACAACTCACTCTATCCTGAACTAATTTGTTCTTGTATACCCAAATGGACAACAAAGAAAAATATAAGTGTGATATCATACATATTCGCTTGACTAGGAGGAAGGGGAGGTTTCATTCAATAGTTATAATTTGTTGAAAATAGAAATAATTCTTTGTATTTTGTTCCCATTGTCTGCTTTCCTGTTTTTCCACTTCAAATGTAAATAGACTTTCCAAGAAACATGTGCAGTACTGGCACAAGGAATGGGATTTGGCCTGTATAAACTGGGCTTCAAACAATTGAAAAACATAGTGCCATCCCAAGCAGCTGTACAGTGTCTTACTTTTCATCAGTACTTAACTTTTGGGGGCCTAGCCTTAGTAAGCATGTTTTAGATTGATCTGAAAGTTCCTAAGAGGTACTAGTCTAAGTTGATGTGCGTGGTTCCTGTTCTGGGACATAAGCCACTGGCACATGGGACATCTTTGTACCAGCACCTGCTTTTGCATAGGAGCCTAATACTTACAGCACTTGGGCAGTAAGTGGAAAATCTGGTTTGCAGGCCACTGCAGCTTAAGAGTGCTAGAATCAATGACTTAATTGCTCAGTTATGAGGTGATTTATGTTGGTGGATGATATTTAATTTTATTTTTTTGGAGGACGTTTTGACCACACACTTGGATGCATTTTCTCTTCACTTATGTGCCTTGGGTGTAAGGAGATCATGGAAGCATGTGATTTCTCCTGCTCCAGACAGGCACAGAAACATAAGGGTTCTTTCTCCCTGGGTTGACACAGTGTTTGTCATGAAGAATGCAAAAAAGCTCTGTCCTGCCTGAGTAGAATGCTCTCTGGGAGGGGTGATCCTTGCCTGGAGTCCTGTTTCTGATAATCAAATGTGAAATACACACCATCCAGCGGACAAAGCCTGGAAACTGCAAGTTCAGATAGTATCTTCCCTCTGCTCTTGCAGAGGCCTAGGTTCAAGAGGAGAAAGGGGATTTGTTGTAGCTATTGCAATGCTCCACAGCCTACTTGTAGAACAGTTTTTGAGTTGTGGGAAATTAGTAGCTAAGTCTGTTCTCAAGAGTGAATAGAACTTGAAACTAGAGTCTCCACTTTGAGAGCAAATGTTCTAGCCTTTACATTATTATGTTAAAGGTGTAGGCTCATGATCATTGTTTCGTTCACATCTTTTTTAAAGAATGCTTGTCATGACTGACACTTCCTCTTAATTGTTTTCTTGTTCAGTGGAGGTTGGAAAGGACTGATTTGGCATGGAAGGGGGTTAGATGACCATCTAGAATTTTTCAGAAATACCTGTTGCCATTGACTTCACAACAGCTTGGACACTAACTTTTTAAGAAGCTTGTATGCACAGCACTGACTGAGGCATTTAAAGTACAAGCAGATTTGCACTTCAGCTAAATGCTTAAGTAAAACAGGGAGCTCCAACTTGCACGTTTCCTTGAGAGATCAGCTGGGAATTGAACATCATCAGGTGTAGACCTGATGCTGAAATTTTTAGATCATATCCAAGGATTTGCACTACCAGGCAAACTGTAGCCATTTTTTGGCCGTAAATTATAAAACCATGAGAAAGTAAATCTAGGTAGGAAGGCCAGTGATGGCTATGTAACTATCATTTAACTTCTGCATTGGTGATAAACAAAGTATAAATGTGTAGGCAAAGCCTATTTCACTACCTTGTAGCTCTTTGCTACACAGACACATTTTCCTCAGCCACTTTTGCCCATTGTTTCTTTTTAAACCATTTTATCAATGTGGCAAAGGTCTGTTTCTCTACAAATAATGTTAACATTTAGCTTCCTTTCTTTAGGAACCTCCAGCCAAGGAGTAGGTTCTTTGCTTTTTTAAGAAGTGTACAGCTTTTTTATTTTTAGCATTATCCAAGTGGATTAGATCATTTGTCCAAATCAGCTTCTGCAGCTGAAACCCCAAGAGTGTTGTGTGCTTCAAAAGTGAATAGCAGGACCCAGAGGACAGTTCTGATTCCAGTGCTGTTTTGAAATTATATATAATCGTGGACTTGTGTTATAAGGCTGAAGCATAATGTTTAATGGCAGTCTACCTTATAACCAAAGCTGTTTGCTTTTTAAAATGGGAGAAATAGCATCTTAAAATTAGAATCCATTGAAGAGTACAGTGTCTAGATTTGGAACAAACCTAAGGAGAGCAGAGAAGCTTTTTCCCCACTGTGTTTGCCTTTTTTACAAGTACTGTACTGCTGTCAGTTTTGTTTCTAATTTTGTTCTTTGTCCTGTTTCTAACTTCCATGGTCCTTCTTTCAATGTTCAATTGAGGTTTATCGTTATTGCCCATATTTAGTAAAAATTATACTTTTAATATGCTGAGTTTTGATATGTGTTTTCAGGTGTAAATTGTTTCTTCAGTAGTGCTTTGCTTCATGATATTTAAATGTGCCCTTGCCTCCGATCCCTGTCAGTACAATGAATTTGTAAGTAATGTTTTCCTTGAATTTAGGATGAGTTGATGGCAGAGTTAGAAGAACTGGAGCAAGAAGAACTGAACAAGGGAATGAGACATGTCAGGTTGCCAAGTGTTCCGTCCACATCGCTGCCTTCTCGCCCTGGTAAACTGCCTGCTTGCCATTTTACATTTCTTATTATTAAATCATGCTGTGAGAAAGAGGAGAGGAAAAGAGAGTTTCAGATATGTATTTAACTCTGTTTTAACTTTTTAAGTGTTATAAATTCCTTTTTTTACCTTTGTATCTGTTTAACAGAAAAAGCAGAGTGTAAATCTGTTTTTCTCTATGAAAGCATTTAGGGTTAAATTCTCTGTAGGTATGGGGAGACAAACTCAGGGAACTTGACCTTGCAGATATACTGATGAATCTCCAACTGAAATGTAGTGAGATTATTGAGGAATGGGAAGACTTTTTTTTTTTTTTGCAATTAAATCCTTAGTCTCTTTTAATTAGAGTCTGACCTAGATTCAAAATGTTAGCGTCACAAGGATCCAGCTTTGTGGGGTAGTGGTTTGATATTTGCCACTGGTGTTTTAATTAGAAAGGAAGGAGGCAGCAGGAAGCACACATTTAAAGAAATATTTTCATTCCTTTGCTTGTTTTCTACTGAACAGGCTTATTTCTGTAGTCTTAAGCTGTAGTCTTATTTTTCTGTAGTTCTGCCTTGTTCATTTTGAATTAAGCCAGAGTCAGACAACCTTTACTCCACCTTTCACCATATCCCTGTTGTCCTCTATCAGCTGAAAGATTTGCTGTGTACTGAGGCTAGTAAAAGAATATAAATATTTCATGGCAGCACACATGTGACACAGGTTGTTTATGGTGTGTTCTGCTGCAGAACAGGTTACCTAGACCAGGCTGACTCATAGACTATTACATGTGTTTTGGCAGATGGCATTTAAATCCTGAAATGTAGTTTCAAACATTCAGACTGAGATTGTGGCCTCATCTACGGAAGTCAACTGCAGAACAGCTAGTAAAAAAAAAATTAAAAAATTTAGAAAAGCAGTGCAAATTGCACTCTGGTCAATTATAGCTTGTTCATACATTGTCTTCCAGCTATGGCAGTTGACATTTTTATTAAATCCAGACTATCTCCATGTACTTCTCACTATCTTAATTTTCTACTTCATCTGTCTGTATGGTTACTTCAGGCAAAATTAGCTCGTTACAGTTATATAGTTTAAGGCCTTGCAAAACTGGCTTATGTTTTCTGAAACTCAGTGCTTACAAAATCACAAGCAAAATCAGTACAGCTAATCGATCTATAATGCTTCTAATTAGAGATGCATGTTACCCTCCTGATCTTGAAGATGAGGAAACTGTGAATGGAGCAAGGCACAGTGACCTTCCCCGGTCACACAGTGAGCCAGTGGCATTTGCAGAATAGGGACAGGACCTGTGGTCTCCTGCATCCTTTTCCTGAGGGTGGTAGCTGCAGTCCCACCCCCCCATCCCCCAACAAGGTTGCTCCTGGCCCTGTGGCTGCTGCAGGCAGGAGGCAGCTGGCTGCTGTGAACTTGCCCAGGAGGGTGATGCACCCAGCAACAGTGTTCCACTGGCATTGGGAGAGGTGCCAGTCCTGACACACACAACCCATACA
Organism: Pipra filicauda; assembly: GCF_003945595.2. Lineage (NCBI taxonomy): Eukaryota > Metazoa > Chordata > Aves > Passeriformes > Pipridae > Pipra > Pipra filicauda. The sequence continues at coordinate 4,465,549 of NW_024104321.1, read as the reverse complement.
CAGATGGAGACAGCCTGAGATTGAACCTGGGCTGTAGGGCATCTAGTTTGTAGGTCAGCAAATGAAGACTACTTGGGCAAGGTTTTAGTTTGGTGAATGCAGATGTGTGATAGGACATTTGGGTGCAAAGGGAGAAAGTCTGTGTGGGAGCTGATACAGAGCTGGGGATTGCTGATGCTGTGAACACAGTAGTTAACTGATGTCACCTGAGCATAGTAAGTTCAGGAATTTCTTTGTTCCTTTTAATAAATGACACCTCCCTTTAAAATGGGATGAGTTCATCTGGAGACTGGACTTGCCTAAGCAGAACCTTTCAGCCCTATTTGGAAAGGTAGCAGGATGTGCAGCTGGCCGGGGTAGGTCACTCGTGCCTGTTTACATGGTGGTGAGAGAACTGGCAGCATTCTTTGTGGGCATTTTCTGGCTGTGACAGCTTTTAGAGATTAAATGTATTTTTTGCAGGAGTCTTTCAGTAGGAATTACATCAGACCTGTATTTGTAACCTCGGGGTTATGTGTGAGATAATGGTAAGGCAAAATAGTCACATCTCTCATGAGCTTCATTCCTGTATTATCCATGTTCAACTTGCTACTCAGTAAATTGATCTGAGATCTTCAAACTGAAAAGCACTATGCAAGTCCTCATGCTAACAGATAAAATGGTTCTGACTGTTGCATTAGTTGATGATTATTGTCTCTTTCTCTGCAGCATCAACCAGAAGGAGAGCAGAGGATGAAGATGAAATGAAGAAGTTAGCTGCCTGGGCTTCATAAGAGCATGGTCTTTTTATAACACTGTGCATTATAGTGCAAGTGTAAAGAGCTGCAATGCTGTTTTATAACCTTACTGATTTACTGTGGTTGCACTTCATACAGGCTGTTACTGCCATATTACAAAACTAGTTTAAAAAACAGCAAACGAAAATTGCAACAGTTTCTAAAACCTCCAAGCATCAATTTTTTTTCAGCATCCATCACAGATTTGTTTTGTTATTAGTAAGAGTTTTTATTATTTTTTATTTATATTTTACCATATCTTCTGGTTTGTAAAACCTATGTGCCTCACTTACGCACAGATCTGGATTTGTTGTTGAAATGAGAAAGTTAAGTAAGTCATCAGTGTCCTATACTAAAGGGTTATTTGGTTCAGACTATTTGAATATTAGCTGTTTTCAGCTTTATACATGCCCTGACTTGCAAGTTCCTTTGAGCCCAAGAGCTAACAGCTATTCCTTTGGGCATGAAGATTTAAACATCTGCCTGGAGCAACTTATGGTGTCCTAGATATTAAGAGGAGACTCTTCTGTAGGTTTTCTGAAGTGGGATAGGTTGTTTTGTTTTAACTTTGGCAAAAATATCCCATGTACTTCTATAGGTCAGCTTGAATTGCATTTTGAACTATTTCCAACTTGGTTGTAGAATTACAGTGATTGAAGAAAATGAAATGTCCAAGTTCATACAGATCCCTGCCAAACAAAACTGATTTTCACTAACCCTGTCAAAAATCCAGAAGAAATTTCTGTCTATTTTTCCTCTACCTTGTCTTTCTAGGGTGAGTCTTTACTTTGTATGATAATACTCATCCTCAATGAAATTAGTAACACATTTTTAATGATATAATTTCAAAATAGTTCTAATTTCTGAGCATTCGGGTCTTTTCTCTTACTCAGTTTATGAATGGAAGTAATACTGGTGCATTGCACTTGAAATGCCTTTTTAACCCTGGTTAAAAGTTCTATATTACTTGTAAAGTTGATGAGTTATTGCCCAAGTGACAGTTTTTTGCCTAAGGAACAAATGCCACTCTTGAGTGCTAAACTACCGCATATATGGGAAATCACTGTTCAAATGCCAGCCAAAAATTAAATAGGCTGCTTTGTACTTAGAAAGTTTATTAAATAAGACTGAAGCTCTATGCTATAGTAGCCTGCTGTCAGTCACAATGAAATACTAAAACACTGGAGTTCCTAGGGGTGTAGGAAGCAGTCCTTGATCTAGGTTTCTTATTTTCAAATGAATTTAAATTTTACTGATGATTGAACCACTTGGGGAATAGTGGGACACTTGGTTTCTGTAGATCTGTAGCAAAAGAAGGCTGACTCCTTCTCCTGTGGACTTTAGCCTGTGATTTGTTGGGTGTTTAGCTTTGACAGGCTACAATAATCTTCAATGCAGTGGATTTTGGGTTAAGCATAAGGAAATGTGTGTTTCTGGACATGGCATACTCAGAACCTTTCAAAATGAGTTCCATGGATGAAACCCAAAATGTATAAACCCTGTGGAGAGATTCAGTTTGTCAGGACTTTCATTATCTGTGGTGGAATTGCTTTTGGTTTTTATCCATATGAAAGGTGAATCAAGCCTTGCCACTTTACTTTGGATAAATTTCCTACTGGAAAAAATTAAGTGTGTGAATTCTGTCCTAAATTTTGGAGGTACCAGGAAAATTGTCTGGGTTTTTTGTGAGTAAAGAAGATCTGGAACTATTAAATTTTTGTTTTAAAAACAAAAGAAGGAAAGAAGGAAAGAAAGAAAGAACTGCCATAAATTTAAAAACACATTTTCAACTTTCAGCAGGAAACCAAACACTAATAAAATGCTACTGGTTTTAATGCTTGATGAAATTCGGGATGAGATGATTCTGAAAGCAGGATTATTTTACAAAATAACAAATATTCTGAGTTATTTCAAATCCGTTTGCTAATTTTTCTGGCTTGAATCCTGTTTTCAAGGTGTGCAGTCTATGCAAGTCTCTGAATTGGGTACAGAATGTATTAGCATGCACTGGTTGCGTCACTGTGCAAGGCTGGCTGTGTGCTTGTGGACACTTGTGGTTTTGCTAAATACGAGGCTGTGCCAACATAGTCCCATGGTTACTTGGAAAAACTGGCTTTTAGCATCTGTTCTTGATCAAATTAGTAGCTTACCAATACTTGGCACTTATGTAGGTAGCACTTGGCATACTTGAAGCGCTCTGCAACCTAACCAAAATAGGTCTGTTAAGCCTCCAGTTTGAAACTAAAGTGACTTTCAGTCTGCTTTGGAAAATGTGGACCTGCTGTTTTTGTGTAAACATTTTCCATGTGAACACCCTTCACGGGGGAGAAAAAGTCCTAGGGAAGGTCTTCTCCTTTACAAGCCAGTGTCTGACTGCTGATCTCCAACAATGTTTTGGCCAAGTGTTGATCCTGGGAAGCTTCAGATGTCTTCAGCTTATTGATCTCAGACCAGACACTTGAGGAACAACATTTATGAAAGGTGAAGAAATGAAATTGGTCATTTGTGTGAGCTGCTCTGCAAGTCTGTGGGTAGGGGCTGGTGATTCTGGAGGACAGACTCATACCATACAGGCTAGGACATGTGTGGTTGGTAAAGCTATACTCAGAAACACTGTAGTGATGTGCACAAACCATTATTCACCAGGGACTGCCAGAACCGAAGTGCTTGTGGCTATATTTCTTTGGGAGGCTGGTTTTCTTCAGAGGCAAAGGGGTTCTAGGGATTTAATTCAGCTGAGGGAGTGGCTCTTTCCTGTGTAAATTGAGGTAACACTGGAACAAATGGCCCTTTATTTTTTCAAACATATGTCTCACTTCATGCCAAGATGGTATTTGTTCAGTATGTAAGCAGTCGAGAGTGAATAGTGTCAACATGTTATTGTAAATGTATTCTCTGTTAACTGGAACATATTTTACAAGAGGACTGTGGCAGCAGATGGTGTACTATAGCTGACTTCCTTTCTTGTTCCTTATTTATGTTGAAAATGTTTACTTCTCTTAACAGGCTTGGACATTTTTAACCTGGATAGCTTTAAAAAGGTGAAAATATATTAATAAAAAGTGGAAAATAATTAATATATACATGTAGCAAATAAATATTTTAGTGTCATGTTTGTGTTACATGGTTGCATTAAATTTCTTTTCCTATCAGGCAAAAGTGTAAGTACCCTCCTTACACTGTCATTAGGATACAGTGCTCTTTAGAGGATATGAGAATATTCAGAAACATTTTTTTTGATGTATTGATCTTTCATTAGAATTCAAGAATTTTTCCAAGGTGATTTGGTTGATAAAAACAACCAACCAATAAAAAACCCCCACCCCAGTGTATGCTGTGGTGTTTGGGCTGCATTCCTTCACACTGAACAGTTGCGTTGTGAGAGATCCTTTTATTTTAATGTGCCCAAAATACCTCCCTCTCCCCACCTCTGACCCAAACATCTCGTCATTTTTCAGAAATATGTGTTTTTCATTTTCCAGGGCTTAGTTGAAAGGAAGAATTATCAAGTCTTTTAAACATGAAAAAAGAAAAAAATACTATATGCAAATGTGAAGTGACACAAAAAATACATTTTTTCACGCATCTCATTAGAATCTCCTTAGAGTGTGTGTGCACAGTGTCTCCCATTTTATATACACGCATTTATATTTATACATATGTATAAAGTGCTGGAGCAGTGATTTGAGACCGCTGTTAGTTGTCTGGTGTTGAAAGATTTCAATTGCTTGGGCAGCTTGTGTTTGACTCTAAATCCCTAAGGTGTCACAAAATGTCCAGTGACTGTTGCAGCATATACACATGCTGGCTGTGTATATGGCTGTAGGGGGTGGAAGAATGGGTTGGGCGTGCATAGGGAATATTTGCAATGAGAAAATATCACAGTTTTTCATGATGTAGAGCTTATATTATTTTAATGATGTCATTTTTTTTAGAAACATAAGGAGGAAGCTTTAGTCTCAGAAATGATTTAACAGCAGGGATTAGCTTGAACATCTTAAGCAATTACAAATACTATAATTTCATGTAGCTGCCCTATTTTCTCACATCTGTCCCCATTGCAGAGGCTGGCAAGACCCACTGTCATAGCACTGTTCAGTCAGGTGTATATTGTAGGAAAAATGTACCTGGTTGATGTGACTTTGATCGCAGTTCAAGTGGTTTATTGTTTTGTTATCAACATGTAATTACCTGGCCATTGCTGAACTATACACTTGGGAACAATATCTGCAATATCTGCAGATAAAGCTAGAAGGTATAGTTATGAAACGTTAATGTGTGACTAGAAATTCCTGAACAACCTTGTATAGTTAAGATGGCTGTGTCTGGCAGGGTCACACTGGCCCCTCTGCTGCCTTGCTCTCCTCCTCTCCTGCACGCTACACATCCTTGCATTTTTATGTTTTGTTTGTGTGTCTGCTTAGATGACTTTCCCTCCCTGCAACTACAGTCTTCTGGTAATTCCCCAGTTGCTTTGTGATACAGTTGATTGTTGTCTTCCTCTTTGCCAAGATGAGCTTCAGGCAAAAGCCGGTTTGGAGAGGCTGGGTGAGGGACAAGCCCAAACCCTTTACACCCGTGTGCTGCCTCACCAGCTGGTGCTACCCAGGCTGTTTTTAAGGCCAGCAGGGCAGTGTAGGTACCCCCTCAGCTAGCTTTTTCAAACAGCAGGCAGCTGGTTCTCCTAGGATTGAATAGAAAGGTGTATTAAGTCGAGGATCTGTGGTTTGTGAGCTAAATTTAATAAAATAGGTGGAAGGCCAATTGGTCTGAGCTGGTGGTCTGTTTCCATGGAGGTAATGAGTGTTGATACCTCCCACTGCTCTGACATGAGCATTCACAGATTTACTGTTTTAAGGGGCAAGGAGTGTTTTGTGGGTTCCAACAGGATTTACATGGACAACCCCCCCATCCCCATCCTGAGTTTAGCACTCTTTCATCAAAAAATAAAACATGCACTTTAGGAGGAATGTGAGTCTTCAGATATATTTCATATGTAAATATATCCAGATGTGTTAGCTTTACTTTTGTGACTGGACTCAGCTTACCCAAGGGGTTGAACTAACCGGAGGCAGCTAGGACTGCCAACATATAGGCATATGTATGGCTGTTGTATTACCTACCTACTGTACATACCCTATATATATATATAGTTGGAGTGCCTGGTGCGCTGCTGTCGCTGCCCAGCAGCAGTGAGCTCCGTCAGCTTCGGGGCTGGGACTCTGTGGACCTCCAGGAGGAGCTCTGGATTCAGCGTACAGCATGAAACTCCAGCAGGCTGGAGCCTGCAGCTCAAAAAGCAGGGGTGAAACCCTCCCACCCTTCCTGCTCCCACCACAAATCCCCACTTTTTCAAAGCTAAATGCTCTTTTAAATACTAACCCACCTTCTTGGCTGCTTTTCTGGCCTCCTTCTCTTCCCTTCCCCTGTCTGTGGCTACCTTGGCACCCAGCTTTGTTCCCTGCTCTGGACTGATGCAGGAGCTCAGAAGGAGACCTTCATGCAGAAGTTCACCAGCACCTTTATGCACTCATGCCATGACAAACTGGAGCTAAGATAAAGCTCAAAGCTTTAAATCAGTCAAAAGTACCCATTTTCAAGGAACAGTTGAATACTGGTTCAGCAAATTGTGCCTTGCAGTGACTGGCTGCAGCTGAATGTCATTGCAGCAGGCTGACACTGAACTGTGAACTTTCTCAGTCAAGTCTCAGCCCTTGTGAGGGTTCGGAGCATGTCTGTCCTGTGGTAACGCTTCCTATGGCTGGGTTCACAGCTTCAGAAGTTCACAGCGGAACGTGGCTAGCAGACACCACCTCACACTTTTCAGGTTAAAACCTTCAGCTCCCAATGCTTTGCAAGCTTGTCAGCAAAATGTGTCACTTCAGTTTACTGAGCTAGGGGAAAAAAAATCCTCCTGCGTGAACCAAGAAGTTCTGGAAAAGGTCTGTAACAGCCCTAATCTGAGAACGGATCTTATCTGTGTTGTATCAGGCACTTGTGGGTGAACACAAAGGGGTTTATTTTATAAAGAATTTTATTTATAAAGAAGACAATAGGAGAAAATAATGATGAGGGAAAGTGATAACTAGTTGAGACATTAATTTATGTAGCCTGAGAATCTGTCTAGAGCACATATTGTGTCTGAATAAACTGAAATCTGAGCCAACAGCTGCTTCACCAGAGCAGAACAGAGAAGCCTCTTTGTTGAGAGATCTTGTGCTCTGACCTTTGGACGATCATGAGTCTTGTGCAACTCACGTCATTTGAAAAGTGAAAGATGCTGGTCTTTCCATGGTTTTCTAGATTCAGAACTGAAACATGTCTCAGAGGATGCCAGTAGTGAACTGCAGCATGCTGACAGCAGAAATAGATAAAAGTTATCATTTGCACATGTTCTGTTTCTCAGGTTAACTCACAGCAAGGTTGAGTTTAATTTTTAATTGTTTAATGCTCTTTCATAACACGTTACTTTGCACAATTATTTTGCAACATTCTCAACTTATTTTTTAATTGCCCATTTAGGTAGGGACAACAAAGTCAGATCTGACTGGTGTTCTCCACAGTTATCTCCACAAGAAACTCACTTTTCTGGTCTGCTTTTGTACACCTAAGCAGGAGCAATGCCTCTATAGGCACATCAGCATCTTACTGAATGGCTGATTTTTTTCAAAAGATTAACAGAATGAGACAGTTTTCTCATCTGCTTCTTCCAATGCAAGTTATTATTCCCTTGGCCATATATTGCACATACACACAAAAAATAAACTTCTCAGAGCAAGACTTTCTCTAAATGTACAAAGCGGCTGCCATAATAGGGTAGAGCTCTTTCCCCTTGCCTCTGCTCATCCGTGTAACAGGCATATTTATACTGCAAAATGAGGAGAAAAGGGAGACTCCCATCACATCACAAAAAATCCACCTCATAACCTGGTTATCAGAAATGCTAAGAATGTCTAGGAAAGGGCCACAGGAAATTTGGGAGGAGAGATGCTGTAGGTTTGCCACAACTGCTTCGTAAGCTACCTCCTATCTATCTATCTATCTATCTATTGAACATGCAAAGCAATAATGAGATCTTGAAAGGTCAGTGTGCAACCTTCTCCCAGTAGGCACTTGTCAGATGAGCAGTGCTTGACAAACCCACATTAACTGCCAAACAGCAAGCAGCATTTCATAGTCATTCTCAACATTTCCATAAAACAGCTGTGGTTTTGTCTAGATGAAAAGCATTAATCCACAGGGGGTTCAGAGAGCAGAGGCTTGTTTCTCCACTATATTAATGCAAACCTCCTAGTGTTTTCAGTTTGAACTCATAGAGGAAAGGAACATTATAAAACCTAGCAGCAGCTAGTAATGTATCAGCAAGGATATTTAGACCTACTTGAAACCCAGCTGAGATATCTCAAGACAAAGTTGCTGTATTATACAGGCAACAGTCTCACCAGATCATCGAATCATCCAATTTAAACCTGCTGACAAGCTTATGGGATCAGCAGAAACACTAGGACTGTACCAACTGACTGTGCTATTAGAGTGAATCATGTAATTGCTTTCTTCCTCAGTTTCCTTATTTGCAGAGCAGAAGGAAATACAATACCTACCTCTCAGATACAAAATGGGGACAAATTCTGTATTTGGAGAGCACCTTTGTGATCCTCAAGTCAAAGAAGTACTGAGTATGAATCAGCAAGCCTTTAAGGTCTCCATGAAGAGCTTAAAAGGCGTAAAAAGGGGAAGGTCTCAATGAAGATTGTGTTGAAAACCAGAAAAACATAGGTTGGAGTACTGCTTCTGAAGGTTTGGCAAAGTGTTAAGGTGCAGAACCTGCCAACTTCCCTTAAGACAGATGAGACTCAGCCAGAGCTGGGAGTTGACCCCAGAATCCCATTTATTACACCAGTGCTTTAGTCACATGAGCCCCAGCACCCACTGGCAGAAAGACCCAGACTGAAACCCAGGGTTTCTGCACTGTGGGGGTGGATCTCTTCTCTGATGTCCCTGTCTCCCAAAGCTGAAGGGTTCAGCTCTGACTAGCAGGGACAGCACTTCTGAGGACTGAAATGATTATTCAAGTTCAGCAGTCCCACTTCCTCCTCCTCCAGAGCCATGCTGCCCTGTTTGCAGTTTGTGATCTTTACAAGCAATACCAGAATTCCAGCCTGGGCTGGATGCTCTGATATCTGTTATAAGACAGAAAAGGCACAAGTCACACAAACACGGAGGGACAGGAAGACTGTAAGGATCTGAGTTATACACAAGACAAATGCATCACGGGCTACTTTTCTCCCTTTTGGTTGGAGGTTAAAGGTATAGAAAGAGAAGCTTTGCTAGTTGAGTTAGAACATGACTAGATTTCCTGAATTGCAATTTCAGTGTCAGGCACTGTTCTGTTGCAGAAAGACTTTATGTTAAAAATTTTAATTCTCTGTCACATCAGGCTTTCTGATTTATCCAGCTGAAGAGAATGACATTTGAGGACTCAGTCATTTACAAAGCTCCTTCAGCTGTCCTGTTACTTCTACATGATAGTGAAAAATGCTTGTCTCGGAAACATCCTGCCTGTGCACATCCTGCGCTCTGGGCAGCCCAAGTGTAACTCTGTCCAACCCTTGTTAAACAGGATCCTTCAACACCAGTATCACTTTATTTTCATGATGCTGGTTAAAACTGCAGTTCAGGGCTTTAAAATGTGCCCACTAGAAGAAAAAGGATGCTTCGTATGTGACATGAGGTCATGCTTAGACATGTCTCATGACAGCCTTTTCCTGACTCTGGAACTACCACCAGAGTGGTTCAGAATTCATCAACTCAAGGAGAAATTTCAAGAGCAACATTTTGTACCCCAGCTTAAAGCTCAAGCTATCCAACTGGAGAATGATATGTAACAGCAGGATATATATGGCCAACAGTCACTAGTACTCTGAGATGACAAAAATTTGTATCTATTACAAGATAAGAATACATTATTCTTTTAGAGTTTAATGTAAAGGAATGCATTTTTCCTACCTCTCCACTTCTCCAGATCTGTGCAGTTGCATCAGAAACAAAAGGTAAGTCAAACTTTGGAAGGAGATCAAAAACACTGAACAAAAGCCCTCAGCTCAGTGTTTTTCTTGCAGTGCAAAACCCGAGAAGGACCAAATACAAAAGGTTGCCCTTTGAAACAAGACTGGGATAAAGGTTAGTGCAGCAAGGGGTGGCAAAGAAACACCAGTGCTATGGGAGAACAAACCTTATAAAGAGGTTCCTGAATGGGTTATGATAACATAGAAACTACACCACTCACAACACAGAAACCAACATGTAGTGGAAATGTGATTCTGGTCAGCAAATGAGTGAATGAATTTTCACTTTCAAAGGGGAAAAATGCTCAAGTGTAAACTATGGACAAGAAAATCCCCTTTCTCCTCTGCCTTTTCCATTCTCTCTCATCTTTCCTCTAGGAGGTTAAGATCCTATGCATTAAAAATCTGTTGAAGATAATAAAAATACAGAACAACAACTGCATTGGTCAGTACACTGACTGCTCAACCAGAGTACAAACTGTTTAAAAGAGACATCTTTTGGAGATGGCTGCATTATCAGTTCTCCAGATTCAAATAAACATGGATATGAGCATACAGTTCAGTTACCCTAAAGCACGTCCTGTATTTTATAGGAAAATACCTACTTTTGAATGTTGGACCTGTATAGTAAACTGAATGTTCTGATCTCTGGCACAAAGACTTAACTGAAATATAGAAAGGAATGATGGGAAGAAAGACTCCTAAGACCTGGTGTTCCATAAATGGAGTGTTTCCTACGGGATTCTTCCCTTCTTTGGTTATCTGTAACCTTGGAGTATTTATTTATCTGACATTTCTTGAAAAAACTGATTGCAGCAGCAACTTCAGAGCATAACTCCTCCGAATTCCTCCCCCAGTGTGTAATAGAACCTGCTATAACAGGAAAAAAACCTCTACAAACAAAATCACATAAGATTTCCTATGGAAAGTTCTACTAGAAATGAGGGGGTTTTTTTCTGGCAGGGCAATTGCTGCTGCTCCATAGCAACATTTCAACAAAGGAATAGGAACCACAGAGAGAAAAAAAAAATCAAATTATGTAGTGCTCTAATGATATGCAGAGAGTAAAACCAGTTTGGGACAGACATATCTAGAACAGGAGCTTTCCCTGTCCTTTTTCTCTGCAACTCTAACACCCCAACCCCCTCCCCCAACAGAGATAGTTAATACACAGAGGTGAGCACAACAGCCCACTGGGAAGTGCACAACGTAGGCTGCGCTCTCCTACCACTGTCTGGTGCAGTTTCATTCCCTTCCTCAACCTGGTTCAATGGCACTGTTGTACTCACAGTAACTAATGGTCGTCACGGTGGGAAAAGTATGGAGTGGGAGTTTTATAAGGACTCATTCTTGCTTCAGTACTAGTCAGCATCTTAACTGATTTAGGAGTATACAAATCAAAAGCAGGGAAGGGGTGTGGGCAGATTGCAAGGGCTTTGGAGGATAAAAAAAATCCTTCAGGATTATTAAAAGATGTATTATTAAAGAAAATCAAACCCCCTGGAATATTAACTTGGGTACAATGTATTAAAATCTAAAACTAAGAGGAAAAAAACCCCATTGTAAATCTGTGGCTGAACTATTAAGGCAATCACCTACAACAGAAAAGAACAAGGTTACTAGTTGCAAATCTTGTATTAGTTCACTCTGCTACAATTCCAGTTGGAATGTTCCTCTGCACAACTTACAGAACACAGAATTCTACTGTCAAGTTCTTATAAATGAAATAGTTGAAACTTGGCTTCTTCTGTGCTAAAATTGCAGCAGTGAGTAAAAAGAGAAGGAAATGGGTGGGAAATAGTGCCAGAATAGAAGCAAGCGTACCAGAAAAAAATTCAGTATGGGAGAGACTTGGAATTCACCTTGATCAAGATGTTCAAGGCCACCCTGAACAGGCACCTCAAATTCTCCATGTCCCTTAGGGAGGTAACCATTCATTAAACAGTAACATAGGTGAAGTGATACCACATGGCTACTGAACAAGTTCACATTTTCCAACTCTGTAACTAAAAATCAAGGTCCCCTGAACAAAAATGTCTATTCATGTGATACTGAATATTTTGGGTTAGCAAAATATCTTACAAACCTCGAAGTTTCCATTCCTTTGCTCTCTCATGACTAAACTGTAAATTATATTAATACTTTCTTTAGCATCTAGATTTGCAGATGTACCTGCTGTACTTCAGAAATCCTTAGCATGTATGACCCAAGTAGCTTTTCAAGATTTTAAAAACACTTATGGTTATAAACCTAACACTATTTTAATAGGCAAGGTTCACTCTTTTCAAATATGTGATATCTGACACAAGATTTCACGTATTTTCAATAATGTTTCAAAACTTTATTAAGTTCACTCAACCTCTATGAAGATTCATGTAGAATGTAAAAAAAAGATTAGTTCCTTTTTTATTTTAACCTCCAACAGAAGTATAGTAAATTTCCTGGTGTTTGTTACAGCATTCTCATTCATTTTCATGCAGACAATTTTTGGTACAAAAAGGACTCAGACCAAAAGCCGAGTAACTTTATGAAATCACTGAGGTAAGAAACATCTCTTCCTAACAGTGTTTTATCCTTCTGCTAGACAAGGCATTAAATGTTTTGGTCTTTTCTACAATGGAAAAAAGAAGACAGGTGTTTTGTCCATAGTTTTATTTCACCAGGAAGGTTGATACAGTTCTGCATAAAGGTCATTGTATGCACAGTCTGAAGTACAAAGCTCCCTTTGAAAACTCCAGCACAAAGACACTGCATATTGACAACATTAAACAACGATGTGGGTGGTATAGGGAAAAAAAATTAAAACAAACCAGCATTCTTCCTATTGGAAAAGCAGAATAAAACAAGGCACTTTCAGTAAATAAGTGAACAGAAACAAGCTGTATCAAAGACTCCACAGAACTGACCGAGAGCACTGTAACAAAATTCTGCAGTAATGAACAAGTAAAATACAAAAAGGCACTACATAATCCTCTCCCTGCAACTCCCCTTTCTCAACCAATTAGCCAACTGAACTTGGCACAATGGAGTCTTAATTATAAAGTGCATCTCCTGTCTTAATACATTTTGAAAAATAGGCTATACAACATAGGTACCAACATCCCCATGTGTAAAATATGTTGAAACAAAAATACGTTGCAACTAGATTCAATCTAGTTATGAACTGTGCAGGAAAAAAATATGGCTTCTTTACAAGTCTTTCAATAACCTCCATATAATCTTGAATATTTTTAAACAAACATAAATGCATAAGCAATGTGGTAAGAGGTAGTGTTCTGAGTAAAAGGCAAACTTACCGATTTTATTGTTACATGGCTATATAGCAAAGGTATCCCAGATTTTCAAAGCAGCATTACTGAACAAAAAGTATTACAGCATGCTATTTTGGGATGAAAATACACAGTGTTTTGGGGGTCTCATATTAGTTCCTTCAGCAAAAATGACCAGTTTTAAAATGTCCAACTATAATCCCATTTCGTAAGTACTCCTCTCTCGGTACTGGAAGTTTTCCTATTGCATTGCATTAAAATTTCCAGGGAAACATTCTTCAACTTCAGAATTTAAAACCAACACATTCTCCATTCTTACACAGAGATGAGTCCGTTTTTACTTCAACAAGCATTAATTTATGGCTATAAGAATATGAAAACACAAATACCAAACACATGAACACATCAAACGTGTCACAACAGTGGCAACGTATGACATGGGAGTTAGATGTGTTCAGTGATTTAGTGTGGAACTTGTCATTCCGCTAGGAAAGTGAGCCAAATTGTGTATGTACACTACCTAAACTTCACCTGATTTTAGCCCTTATTAGACTTCGATTTATTAAATATATAAAGGCTAGATAAAAACTGAAATCAAAGCAGCACTGGGTATATTTCTTACATTAATAATTTGTAAGGATTTATGTAAACATTCAATTGTGCATTCTTGCTCTTTGCTGTAAATTCTTCACAGCTACTCTAAGCTGCTACCCACAGATACATCCCAAACATGAACCTGTAACAGCAGCTGCTGCTCATCTATTCTTCATCTGGAGTATATGCTACTTCAGCAACCTCAATTTCTGGGACAGGATTTCCAGCCAAAGAGCCACTCCAGCATGGCTCATGGTTCTCTTTGTCTGAGCTGCAATGACAGATCAATAAGCTTTGTCAAATGGGAACTAGTATGATTCTCCATAGTCATTTTATGGAGACAATCCACAAAACATTTACAACGCTTTTTCAATTTATCATATTCCAGATCTAAAATTATCTATCCTAAGGGTTTTTATGCAGCAGAGGTGTGCAATAAAATGCTGAATTCCTCAGCTGTGCAGAATTTATGCAAGACCAAACATTTTAAAAAATGTACTTTAAGAATAACTAAAATATAAGTAAAATAATAGTATTTACCAGCTGTCCTCACCCAGGGTACCCTGGTCTGCTTCTACTGCAGAAGACTCCACCTCACCACTGCACTCACTTTCTTCTCCTGACATTTGACGAGTCATTTTTCCTAAAGATAAATCCCTACAACAGATAAGAACAGAGTACCACCAATCCATAGAGCAAACATTCATCACTGAAGAACTGTTTGTTTCATTTTAACCTTTGCAGTTTCTGGGAACCTCTCAATCTCACTCCTACATGATCCATTTCTTTTATTAGTTCAAATAGGTAGGGTCTGCACTGGGTAGCTATTTAAGCAGTTTATTTGCTCCTGCTGCTTATTCCTGAACTAAACTCAGTCCTCTGAATCTCTGGGCTACCAAGACAATTAGAGGGACGGAGCACCTCTCCTACGAGAAAAGGTTGAGAGAATTGGAATTGTTCAACCTAGAAAAGGCTTCAGGGTGACCTAATTGTAGCCTTTCAGTATCTGAAGGGAGCCTACAAGATGAAGAGAGACTATTTACAAAAGCATGTAGTGACAGTAAAAGGGGGAATGGTTTAAACTGAAAGAGAGTAGGTTTAGATTAGATATTAGGAAGAAATTCTTTACTGTGAGGGTGGTGAGGCACTGGAACAGGTTGCCCACATAAGTGGTGGATGCCCATTCCTGGAAATGTTCAAGGCCAGGTTGGATGGGGCTCTAAGCAACCTGGTCTAGTGAAAGGTGTCCCTGCCAATGGCTAGGGGGTTGGAACAAGATGATCTTTAAGGTCCTTTCCAACCCAGGCCATTCTGTGGTTCTCTGGTTACATCACAGTTTCATAGCTTTACAAAATTCAAGTTGTAGAGGAGTGTGCATGACTTTAGGTAAAAAATTACAAGCAGAAGATCTAAGCCACACACATCTTGCCTAAACGTCAGAAGGGGATTATAACCAAAATGTAGTCAGAAGGAAGACAGGCAGGATGATAAAAAGATTTCTTCAATAGTTTTCCAAGTTTCTCACTGTAACTTTACAAAGTCAGATATTACGTTTCAGAACAATACGTTTTCCCATTAATGATAAAAAGACAGGTAATAATTTTTTCTTAACGGCAACACAAGATAACAGTCCGACCAGCCTGCATATAAATGGGAATAAAGTCATGTAAATTGACCAAGGAAATCCTTTCTTCCAAAGCACTGCTCTGTGTGGAAAACATATACCAATTTAGAACTGAAAGCTGTGACTTGAATTGGAAATAAAAGCTTGTGACCCATTTTGTGTTGAAAGTGATACTACTATATGTCATCCCCTTTTTAAATTACTCTACCTACTGTTTCTATTGTTTTATTTTAATGCATGCATTTTAAGTAATACCTCAGCAGTATTCTTTAACATTATTATTGGCCAAAGCCAGCAATATATAAAGGCCTACAAGTCTCATGTCTTGTCAGCTGTCTTCCCCTTCTACCTCACGCGCATTTTAGGTACTTGGCCCTTAGAGTGTGTAGGCATAAGATGCTTTATTCTTGCTGGGCCAGATAGAAATTCCACTTCAACAAGGCCAAAGACAGACACATTTCACAGAATCACAGAATATTCTGAGTTGGAAGGGACCTTCACGGATCACTGAGTCTAAGTCTTAAATTAATGGCCCATATAGAGATTGAGACCACAACCTTGGCATTATTAGCACCATGGTCTGACCAACTGGACTGATCTCAGAGTCTTATTTCTTTTGGGTTCATTTCTCCATCAGACAGACAAGCTGAAGTTCTTTAACAAGATTGTGAGTTTTCTTGGTAATTTTTACAACTATAGATCACAGAAGTTATTTTCCATCAAGACTTCAGACACTACTTGGCTGATTTTCAATAATTTTATACATCTGGGAAATTGGCAGGGTGTTTGTGTATTTAAAAAACATTATCTATCTATCTATCTTCAGGGAAAGCACTAAAAAATAAAATCCCTTTTTGCTATTCATGCCTTCTTATCTTTAGCCATACAGAATTTCTTATCATTACATTTTAGCAAAATGCAAGTTATTTAATTTTTATTGACTATTTCTCTATTTAAGCCAGCAGCACACCATATCTCTCTCATCAAACAGGAAAAGCATCTTTCAAATGTAATTACTTGCCTTCAGGAATAAGTGACAAACTGAATATGGTATTCTGATCAAAATTTTCAGTAAGCCACAACAATTCCACTTAAATCTTTTCCCGTTATAGTTCACTTGAAACGTACAAGGTGTGGTTTGTCAGTCAATCTGGATATGCCAGACTCAACAACCCAGGCAGTAAGTAAAATAAAATTTATTTTGAAAATAATTTTTTTTTTTAGTTCTGTCAGTGTCTCTGGTCATACACACGCACCCAGGGGATGTTTTTTCACCCGATCTCATTATCAGGAAGAAATTCTCTACTATTAGGAAGAAATTATTTCCTGTGAGGGTAGTAAGGCACTAACTGGAAAAGGCTGCCCAGACCAGCTGTGGATGCTCCATCCCTGAAAGTGTTCAAGGCCAGGTTGGATGGGGCTCTCAGCAACTTGGTCTAGTGGGTGGCATCTGTGCCCACGGCAAAGGGGTTGGAAGTAGATGATCTTTAGGGTACCTTCCAACCCAAATCATTCTGTGATTCTACAAAATTCTAGTGGGACCATGGGAATTTACTCTTTTGCTAAGAAAATGCTGCAATGACTGACTCAGCAGCTCTAATGGGACACTGAATAGCATATCAATTCCCCTGCCACTGCTACAAAATTTAGCAGACGGGCACCATAAGACTCCACCATTTTTTCCTTGGGTTTAAATGGACAATCTCCAGTGTTATTTAAGTATCTTCAGCATCATTTCTGGCAATTCAGGACAAAGTTAAAGACATTATTAGACATATAATTGCCTGATCACTATGTTCTGTCAAAGCTTTGAGTACAGGTAGATTTTTATAACTCAAAGCAATTTTCCCCCTCCTCTCATCTCTAGCAGGGCATCTCATGTTTCCAACATTTCAAAAGCAAACTTAAAGGATTAGGAAACAATCAAAGTTACTTTAGAGGGAAAAGATGGGACAAGTTTCTCAGTCATTTGTACTAAATAACTTTTAGCCAGCATATGAGAAAGAGCTTACTGAAAATATTGCTTTGTGTGGTTATGTATGGAAAATGTTTTCCAAGACTGTATCTAAAGCTGGTACTTGTGACTTTTATGGAGATAAACTCCTAAACCCCATAAAATTTCTACATACCTAATTCTTCTTTCAACAGCATCTATATGAAGTTGCTTTTCACTCAGCAACTTCTTCAGCGATTCAACTTCCCTTTGTTTTTCAAGCAGTTCTTTTTGTAGGCGGTAATTTGTTTCCTCTAGAGTTTCACAGAAAGCCTAAAAGACAAATTTAAGAGCATCTTCAATTTTACTTCAGTGTACTGCCTTTATTGATTTTTCTTTTAGAAATATCAATCTGTAATAGAATTATAGCTGCTTTTCTTCAGGTTGATTACATAAAAAGCTATGTAAATTTTAAAAAAAGTTCTGTCCTTAATAAAATAATGCTGCTTTGTTTTGAATAGTGAATTTATTATACTAAGCTCCAATGCAAATAGTTTATCACATCATTTGTTTGTCTCAGAAAACTCTAAAGAGAAACTTTAGAAAAGCAGTGCCTGATTTTGAACCATCTTGCCTATACAGAACATAAGCTGAACTCCCTGCTCCCTTTTCTCTTCACAAAGCTTTGCTTCCACATGACTTGGAAATCGATTTAAAAGTATCTAATTATTCCCACAATGCAAAGAATATTCGGATTGAGATAAAGACAAAACCGTACAATTCTGTACCAAACACCTGTTACAACTATGGAACCATGACAGAAGACCAATACAAAAACATTTTGAAGAAGTTTAATGGCATGCTATGAACACCAACTACTCAGCCATGACAAATATGCCATGCTCCTCTGCTGAGTATGACATGTATTTATAGTACACTCTGATGGATTTGACAATGAGCAATCTCAAAACTTAATGTGATGAGCCAGTGTCTCATGCAACATCCAATGAATGCAGGAAGTGACAGAAGCCTTGGCACAGAGCCTGCTCATCTATTACTGGAAAGCACAAGTCCCGCAGCAGTACCATGCAATTCTGATTTAATAATTTACATGTTCTCAATAAGTAAGAATCCCATGTGGGCTTTCTTGGGTTAACATCACCAGCAACTAACCACTAATTCAGAGTCCGACGACTGTAAATGTTTTATACGAGCTCAGTTAAGAACAATGCTGTTAAGACACTGTTTTTCTTAAGTTTTAAAACAGGCTACAAACATCAAGAAGATACTATCCTTGGCTTTAACTGAAGCAGATTCATCATCCTTAAAATGTTAAGTTTTCCTATAATTATACGATTCAAATAAATGCAGAGTTTTTCAATGCAATAACCATATTTCTTTTCATTGAATTTTAATTTATTTTATTGACTCAGATAGGAAATTTATCTTTTTTGACAGACACTGAAGACCAGTCATCAGTTAAATCATAGTTTTATTCATGTCTACTAGAGCCAAGAACATGTGGCATGCAATTCACTCTTCACACAGCATTTGTAGTGATTGCTTTAGCTATCACTCCAGTTAAGCAGTCATCCTGTTTCATCCAAGCCAATCAAGTAAATTTGACTGTATTTTATAAAAATATTTGGTGTTGCTGGCCCCTAGCTCAAAACTGGCCATTATTTAAGAATATAATGAAGTTATATTATTTCTACCTTTATATTTATGTGCATGGAAATTTCCCTATTCCCAAAATAGCTAAAAATATTGCGTAAGTGTTGTAGACTGTTTCATTGCTCTGCATGAGAACTGACAAAGCCTTTTGGAAAAACTCATCTCTACTGTAGTCTGGATATCAGCTGCCCGAGGAAAGGAAGTCACTGTTCTCAATCAGTAAGAAAACATCAACATATTCTGAAGGAGGCTGTAATAGCAGAAAGGTGAACCAAAGCTGAGAAAGAGAATGGTGTGTAATGAGATATCTTGCTTTTTTAATAGCTGGAAACCTGGAGTCTGGGATAGTTCTAACACCCAGGTTGGACCAATTTTCCCTATAGCTCTGAAAGGGCAACAGAACTAAGCCAGCTGGAAGACAGCTTTGCTTCCTTCTTCAGTGGATCATGAAACACAGATGGCTGGGAAAGGATCTGTGCAAACAGCTACCAAGGACATGACAAAAAAGACTGCTTTAGTGAATATTTTGTCTACTTTTCTCTGATTAAATTTCTGTAAGGACTAGTTAGCTTGTAATGTAAGATGTACCTGTATCCCTCCCCCTAAAAAGATAAATATGTTTTGGCAAGTCCGTATGGAACCGGAATAGTAGAACAGACAAAAACCAAATAGAAGACATCCATATTTCCATTATCAGGAAAACAGGAACAGAAGATTTTTTTTTTCCTGGTAATGCTTTGTATAAAAATAGTAAGACAAAACAGACATAATTTTTCAGCTACCTTTAAAAATGAACTCCAGGAATACATATGTGAACCTTAGTGCTTTTCCTGTAGTTAGGCAGTTTAGGAAAAGCAAAGCAACAACCTGCAAGGGATGGATATAAGATACTTTTGGTATTTGGTAGGAGTTCAGGCTCCTAACAGCCACAAGCCAAAAAGCATGACCATGACCATGGATTTTAGGTTGAACAGACTTCAATCTCTTCAGGAACCTGCTTGGAAGAAAGCATCCATGGGAAACTACCTTGGAGAGAAGAACAGTCCAGGAGAGCTGGTTGATATTTAAGGATCACCACCTTCTGGGTCAGCAGGTAGAGCTCAACAAGTATGAAATCAAGCAAAGGTTGCAGGAGGCCTGTATGGATGAGCAAGTAACTCCTAACTGAACTGACAGATAAAAAGCAAGTGTACTAGGGGTGGAAGCATGGAGAGGTGACCCAGGAAGAATATAAGGTTGCTGTCTGATCTTACAGGAACAGGGTTAAGAAAGTGAAGGACAACCTGGAGCTGAATCTAGCAAAGAAAACAAGAAAGGACTCAACAAGTACATAATCAACAAAAGGAAGACTAGGGAAACCATGGACTGTTGTCTTGACTGGCAAAGATCAGCCTTCAGTAATTCCAGACCTCTGCAGCCAGAGGAAAAGACAAGGAAGGGCATGACAAATTTACCCTCAGTGGAGAAGGGACCAGGTCAGGGTCCACTTAAACAGCTTGTACATGCATGTAAGTCCATGGGGCCTGATAGATGCACCTGTGGGTGCTAAGGGAGCTGGCCTGTTGTCCACCAGAACCCCAGGTCACATGATTCAAATATCATAATAAAAGATAATGGACTTGAGCATCTTTCATGTGATAAAAGGAAGAGAAAGCTGAGAGACTTTAGTCTGGAGAAGAGAAAGCTTGGAGTGATCTTATCGATGGGTATAAATACCTGATGAGAGGGACTGAAGAAGAGGGAGACAGATACTTTTCACTGGTGTCCACTGACAGGACAAGAGACAATGAGCACAAATTAAACCCCAGAAAATTCAATCTGAACACCTAAAACCACTTTTTTACTGTGATGGTGATCCAAAACTGGAACAGGTTACACAGAGAGGTTGTGAAGTCTCCTCTGCAGAATACTGAAAACCTGACTGGACATGGTCCTGGGCAACCTGCAGTAGCTGACCTTACTTGAGCAGGAGGGTTGGACTAGACAATCTCAAGAAGTCTCTTTCAACCTCAATCACTCTGTAATAAGGTGGAGTGTCCCTTGGAGAGCAGAATTTTAAGAGTTGTCTCTAACAACTTAACAGAATACAGCTATTTTAATGGTTTGATTAAATTTCTGTGGTGGGAGAATAACACTGAGACTTCACCACAGCAGGCATTATCGAAATTTCAATGAAGGCGGCACTTAGATTTTTTAATTATGTGAACAAATAATTACGGTAATTTTAAAGAATTTTCATCAGCTTAAATAGCAACAATGAAAAGTGATTATATGGAAATCAAATATGAGCTTGTAAAAAAACCCATGCACACAGTAATCTAGCAAGAACCAAGGCACTCCTACTTACATGCAAAACAAACTGGTAAATATAAATTTAGTTGAAGGAGCATCAGTTAACATTCACAATTTCTACAAGACTAACAATGAATGTACAGTTCTAAAACACAGTTATTCTATAAAGCAAGAAAACTAACATCATCTGTTCTAGGAAGACTTGATACAGCTCTGCATCCCAATGAAATTTACTTCTAATAAAATAGATTGCAGCACACAGTATTATTTGTTCAGCGTGTTCATATGTGCATGTTGCAAGGCTGCTGTTTTACTACACTACTTGTAGTGTAGTAACATGTCACTAATTAATTTTCTGCAAGAACACTATTTTTAGTGGTCAGAATTAATCTTTTCATTACATTTATTACATGGGAAGGTATCCCTTCCCACGACAGGTGTGTTGGAACTAGATGATCTTTAATTCCTTCCAACCCAAACTATTCTATGATTTTATAGCAAGAAACATTTCACTGCAAGACCTGAAGTCCAAGGCATAAGCATTATAATAATGTGCTGAATGTAAACTTATAAAATCTCTCCTTATATTCAGTAGTTCCCTTATATAAGCAGTTGCAGTTGCCGTAAAAAACAAACGCCATCCATGGCTCATAAAAGACAAAAAGGAAGATGATATATTTTGGGACAGGGATGAAGTACAGCAAAGATGATCAGCGTGCACCAATAATCAGACTGGACCCGTTTTATAAAGACAACCTTTTGTGATTTTTGTGAAAGAACAGAAACAGAAGTGTTTCACTCCATACCATGCAACAGATCTTACAATATTCTAACAACAACTGCCTTTTGCATTCTGATTTTATCCTATTACTTAGCACTTACCCTGCTCTCTTCTAGACTGTCAAAAGGACCCGGAGGATCATCCAGACAAAGAAATTCTCTCACTGCAAGGCTTTACCAAATAAAAGAGAGTGAATTACTGAAGTACAAAACCAGCAACAACAAATATGATCATACAATGGAAGTATTTCTTTAAGGGACACAAACACCTAGCCTCAAATTTTACCCCCAAGTATGCAAAATAATGTTAACAAAGTATTAAGCCTCAGTTGTATGTGTTCACCAGGAAGAGTATTTAAAATGTAACTTATGAAGATGAGTAAGCAACTTTAGAACATGATTTTTCATGTTCTTTTTTTTAAAATTTTTTATACAATTTGTCGCTACATGACAACTAACAAGTTTATCAGTTTGGTATTGAAGATGTATAAAAAATTCCCCTGGTGAAAAATAAATATTATAAGATGGATGAAAAAGTTTGCTGTTAATATCCATATGCAGATCCCTTCAGGTAGTATCAGGGGAACTAAACATCAGTACTGAATCATGTCCACCTGTATCCATTTTGCTAAGATCATAATCCATTGACATATACATAGTATATAACTTTTATACATACAGTACATATTTTTATACATACAGTAAATAATTTTTATATAAAGAATAAGTTATAAAATAATAAGAGACAAAGTTAACGTGCCATGGATATGCTACACAGCCATCTCTAAACATACATTTTAAACTAATGCATTCCACTTAGAATTGTGTAACAGCTGTCATCCCCCTCTGTGAATCGCTTTGCAAAAGTCAGAAGAAGGAAGTATGTGCAATCCTGTGGTTTACTACAGAGTATTTCAAGCATCTTGCTCATTCTACCTTCCAAGTTTAGATTACTTCTCAGAGAACTCAAACATCTCCAAACATGTCCCTTCAAGTTACCTTTTTTAAGATTTTCCTGCTTGGTTATATTCATTCTTCTACAAATAACCTCCAATCAGAACACTGTATTCACAATTAATTAGCAAGCAGTAACATGAGCAATGCTGTGCTTGCACTCACTACTTTAAATCATCTCCTACTGCAATGAATACAAAAAAATGGAAGATGTGAATCTAAATTGAATTTCCTGTCTCCTCCTCCCACCTCCTGAGTGGAAGGCAGAAAAGGCAGTAATTTTCTGCCTTCCACTCATTCTCTGCATTTGAAGTAGACATGAAGTACAAACACAAGAAAGGAAACTTTCACCCAGCTACCAACCTAATCAAACAGCTTCAGGTGTGGCAAGCAAAATGAGGAGAAATTTCTTCAAACACTGATCATTGATTATAGCATCACTTTTAGTTCTAAAAAGGCTCTTAAGAATATTTATCTAAACTACACTTAATGCTTATTTTGTTGTTCGATTTTTCTAAGTCTGCTTTCACACGCTTATTGCATATGTGTAGACACAGGTGGCCAAAGGTTGGCGAGAAATCTTGTCTTTGTATCTACTTTTACCTCATCAGCCTTTATACCAAACTGAAATTTTTTTTTCTATAATCATTCCTCTCCCTACTTAACTTATGTGACAAATGTTTTACAACTATCCGTCCATGATCTGTGCAAGCCATAAGCCTAAATCTGTACTATTAAAAGAGCTTCTCTCATGTACTCAAATAAATAATGAAAAATTCTGCCACCTAAACCAAGATTATCACTCCAATTAGCACAAGAACAGATAGCTGGCAACAATTCCTCAGGGAAATGATCAGGAAACATAACTTGAAATGAAATGAAAGTTATTCAGGCATATAAAGTACATTTCAAGGTGAAGAGCAGGGTTGTTTTTTTTTCCCTCCTCTCCAAATAGTTTAATATGTTTGAGATGACCCTTTTCTGACATGATGCTCAAGTCCATTTTTTTTAATGAAAAGAACAATTCAACCATTAAGATGCTGAAGTAACTCATATTTGGCCAGTACATTATGTGGAAAAACTTCTGCTCACCATTTTTCTTCAGCATCTTAATCCTTATTCACATATGCAGCTCAAACATGTTTTAAATGTATTCAGTTATTTTCTTGTGTTATTAAAGGGTAACATTAACATGGCATAACACACAGTAATGCTTGTGAGTGAAAATCAAAATATCCAGAAAAATAAATGTAAAAAATATCTAATCCACATATATCATCTACTTACATCAGGTCAAACTTTTTTGCTTTCCCTGTGGCTGCTGGCAGAAAACCGTGTCTTCTTCTACGGTTTTCAAAACTACTTGAAATTGAAAGCTGTAGATTCATTATTTTACATAAGGAGGTCAAGAAACCTAAAGCCACAGGTCAACAAAAACATTGTTTCTTTACCTAAAATATGCACCTGCATAAACATCTGCAGCCTAGCTTTACTCAGTATGCTCTGATCCTGCTTCCCCCTCCATGTGTTACACCTTTTGCTTTCATTTAACAAACAGAAGATCCTGCCTTAAAAGTATCACAGAAATCTTTTGTATCATATGTGGCAGAGTTTCCTGTACATGGCTTCTTTCTTCACTTGTGTGCTGGCCGACATCCCTCTCCAGGGAGGCAGCAATGCCAGCATTAGGGGCAGTCTGGCACATTGGATCCCTGACTCAAAGCTGACCAAGCCTCTTACACAGGGCGGAGGCAGGAGAGCTGTACCATCTCTATAAAGCCAGATGACATTTCTGTTTAGCAGAAATGTCTTCTTTCTCCCACTTCATGAGTTATATGAAACATTCCTGAACAGATTAAACTCTAGGAGAATTTCAGTTTGATCTTTCACTGAAACTTCAATACAATGCAAAATACAAGAAGAAATCCATGAAATAGGTGCTAAATTTAGTCCCCTTCACACCATCCTACATCTTATCTTTAAATTACTTTGTGAATCGAGTTTTATTAAAAAATAGGTATAACCAAATGAAGTCTCCTATCCCTGAAGGGCAAAATTCCCACTGTCAATGTCTCAATGATGATAAAGTACATAAAGCACAAAGAGAAATAAAGAGACTTCTCTACAAAGAGAAAAGGCTCATTTGGTTTTGGTGTGACCCAAGCACTTTGACTTATTTGTAAAACTGTAGAAGTAAATGGTGAACTTGTAATGGGAAAGCATGGTCAGATGCTCATCATTGCTCATGTGATATGCAAATATTAATTTCCATTAATAGTAACTTTTATTCTGTGATAAGTGGATAAAAATATTAAGGTGGATCGAACCTCACTAGGAATTCAGACCTTCCTCTGGTTATATTAGAATATAACCTGTATCAAGAGGTTATAAAGTTTCTTAAAAAACTTCATCTTTATGCAGAGTGTTACACAGCCAAGATCAGAATTCCAAAAATCACATTTCAGGTAACTATCTGTTCATTAGCCAAAATACAAAGTGATTCCAGAAACATTTTATTTCCCTTTTGTATCAGAGGAGCAATGCAGTCTAAAAGCTATGGTTTCAGTTTTTGCCTTAAATCATGACAGAGTATTTTGTCCAAAATGTTCCATTATTAAGATATATGCAAGCTAGTTGAAATACCAAACTAGCTGCAACAACATGAAGCACAAAGCCTACAGATTATTTTAAATAGACTAAAAGTCCATTCCGCCCACCAGTCTGTCTCCAGTAGCATAACACAAGTGACATTTAGGGAATATTAGAGAATAATTCCTTTTTTTTTTGGCACACCTATCATTGTGTAATTTAACAATAAGGAAGTTCTTAAACTTCTTGGCTGCATACCTCACCCACATAATTACATTTAATAGCCACTGACACAGAAACTCACAGGTTGATCTCAATTTCTTTTTGAAACCATTTAAGCTTTGTCTTTGACATCTCATAACAAAGCTTCACCACTCAGTGTGACATACTGCAAGATGACTATGAATCATCCAAATATTAACATTCTTTACTCACCTTCCCTATCCCCTTTGATGATTTCATATGCTTTGTTTAGCCAGCTCTTACCCAAGACAACAGATTAAAGAGAAAAGAACTCTTCTTGCAGGGAATTTTTCTGTAGCTTCACCTGTTGTTGCTTGCTTTCTCTGTACCTCTGGCAGACACTTCTTTGGAAACTGAATGCTGTGTTTAACCATTGGACTACGTGGAAGTACAATTCAGATTCCCATAGCAATACCTTTTTTCCCCTTCTAAGTTCCTCTAACAATTTTAATGAAACTTTTTGACTATTGCTGAATACTGAACTGATTCAGAAAACCAGTGATATCAGTACCAATAGTTATTTTCCAGGTTGTAAAAAACAGGGTTTACAAATCTGCATGGATGTACTTGCTGTCATTTTGTACTTCAAGACAAAAAGACTAGTATTAGTCACTCAGTGCCTCATGATCCTGCTACAATAGTTCATGATCTCAGAGAATTTCAATACGTTCCTGAACATCGGTGTCCATAACTGACCTAGCTTTCCACATGTAATACTCCTAAATTTCCATCAATCCTTTTCCCCTTGTCTTTTAACCATTCTATACGAGCCTTGTCATAAGTACTTGCTTGTTAGATGTCCCTCTACAAAAGACATTATTGTTTTTTCAAGTATTATTTTTATTCACCTCCGAACCACTTTGGGTTTTTTTTTATTAAAATAAGTACCAAAAGTCAGACTTATATATGAATCTCTAGTTTCCAGACACAGCAGTCAAACACCTTATAAAAATGTGCCAAAAGCAGTAACAGCCCTTCTACTAAAAAGTAAAGTAGATATAAGCATTATATGGTCTCACACCCCAGCTTGGCAATTTTACATTTTAGTTCCTCTAAAATTCTTGAGGTAATGCTGTTTGCTTTAGCAAATTCCTTATTCTTTGTTTTGAATGAAGTTTCAGATGATGATACATCCTCAGACTAATTCGTCAAAGAACCTCTGGTATGGTAACCTCAACTTTTTTATTTCTGCTGCTGGAAAAAGTTTTTAAAACTAACTGCTCTGCCTCTAGCAATCTGCTTACTCAAATTTCATTCTGTTCTTTATTAAAATAATTTTACACTTCATTTGCCAGAATTATGCTCTATTCATCTTCCAGCTCTGGAAGAATTTCCCACTTTGTATGAAAGAAGATACTATTCAAAGAGACTTATGCACTTTGTTGATTAAACGCATTATGTTTTTTAAACTGTTAGGAAATTTTTTATTTGTCTTTTCAATTTACTTCCATATAGCAATCTACAGACGTACTCCTATTACCATCGCGTATCACGTAAGTTAAAAACCTGTAGTTTAATACACATTTTAAAAACTGATTCCAAACAGTGTAGGTACTTTCCACTACGAAAGCATAACTTTTAATCCCAGTATAAATTAACAATATATCAATTCTGCATTAAGCACAGAGAAGTAATGTTTTGGGAGTAATATGGGATTAGTCTAACTTTTTAAATATTACAACTTTTATTAGTTATCCATGTACAATTCAAAATACTGCAATTCTTCTCTTTTGTTTATGTTAAGATAGGATTAATTTGAAAGGACGCTAAATAATTCACATAATGATGAAATGCACAAAATGAATGCTAATAAATCCTTTACCACATTGCTCAAAGACACACTGCTAGAGTCTAAGAGTTGATAAGAGCAGTTTGAGAAAAAAACCCAAACAAACACAAATGCAAAAGCAAAGTTTAATCACATACCAGTTAGCAATATCTTTATGAGCTACTAGGTTCTGGAGAAATGCTTGCAGTCCCAACTGTCGATCTTCCAAGAAGTCAGGATTATAATTATCCTTGAACCAGCGCTTTGGTGGAAGGGCCAACCGAAAGCCCGGAAACATATCTTTTAGCTGAAATTGAAATGAAACCCAATTAAAAAAAAAAAAAAATCAAGAAAAAAGTCTCATCAAAATACTCATTTTGACACAGGCACTGACTTCACTCAGAATTACGAGATCTTTCTGACTTCTGCTAAGTTCAAGCACAAGGTAAGTCTCAACCATAAGTACAATTTAAATTACAGCATAAATTGCAGACATAGTTCTGTCACTTGCTGTGCTGCCTTATGCAATCCAATGACCTCTCAAATTTACCAGATAAAAATGGGAATGAAAACCTTTGCTTTGTTATTTAATGTCCAGTATCAGATGAGTAAGCATTTCAGTGGTGTTTCTTCTAAAGTACTCAGGGACAATAAGTACTATCTATCTATAAAAATCCATTACAGATCTACAACTCTGCAACTTGTCTTTTTTGGGGGGCTAGCAGACTAAATTACAACACATGCCTGATGATACTTCTAGTGAAGAGTAGCTCTTTGTACAACCAGAATATTAAAATTTCAATATGCATGTATAGCTCAAACCCTAGTAGTAACATGTAAAATTGTACTGACTTACTTAAGTAGCAATGGGGTATAGTTGACATTAGAAATATCTAGATTTTTTTTTTAATTCAGAAATGAAATATGCAAGTGAATGGAAGCATAAAACTATATAACAATGAACCTATCAAAAAATGCCAATTATTTTTCTAATATGCTTAACTATCAACACTTGCATAAAAACCAGTTTTTTGAAGCCTTTTCTTAGCAGGGATGCTTGACACAGAAAAATCTTGGAAGAAGATTTACAAGCAGCAGGAAAAAGCAAACTAATTTTACAAAATCTGATATCCCAACTGCCACAAGAATTGTTTAATCTTTTTTTCTGAATACAGGATCAAGCCAACTTTTGTCAGAGATGTACTGCATACACCTAATATATTTACATGAACATTGCAGTGCCAGGGATTTTAGAATCTGACTTGAAAACAGTTTAGCACTCAGTGTTTACAAAGCTGCAGTGTAATTCTTCAGTGAGTGTCCTGATCCTTGCTCAGCAAAATTTAACCCTTGACAACAAGTGTTATCTATTTAACTACTCTTTATGGACTCACAGAAAATGCTAACGCGTAGCTCTTTCAGCAGATTAAATTTTTACAGATACTGCATTTCAGATAGAATCTCTCTATACAGTTTCAAGGAAGAACCACGTTAATGGATCACCTTTACTCATATAAGTACCATTTCACAGCATGAGAAGGGTGCCATTTAAACATCACAAGTATCGTATATTGAAATATCCCACCATAAATACCAGTTTCTTATTTACAGAATAGTTTATCGTCAAAGCCTTGCTCTTTTTTTCTGCATTTAATTATTTAAGTGTATGTTTTCCTCTTTCTGAATTTCATCTTGATATTAGACTCCTCTTGATATTTTTATCTTTGGTCATCCACCGTTCCTTCATCTATTACCAAGTAATCATAAATACCACGTATATAAGTATCCTCTATGCTCCATAACAGCTCTTAAGTTGATAAAATACTGAATAGGACTGAACCCAGAGATTATAACAAAATGAGTTCCTGTGTTAGTTGTACAGAAGAACGCAGATAACCATTGCTGAGAAAGCTTTTCAACCACACAGATTTCTGCATAATGGTTAGTTTCACTTGTCTGGTCACACAGATCATGTAATTTATTTCTAAGGAAAGAGTATGCCTACCCACAGACTACTACTTTTGTGGATGAAGAGTATGAGAAAGCCAGCTGCTGTCAGCAGACTAATTTTCAACAGCACACTCCTGGGGCATTCTTTCTTGAACACTCCTCAGACCCAGCAGGAGGGTCAGACAAGTTATTCTGGTCACGATTGCTTCCTTGTATCCAGCACCTTTTCTACATGTCTCACTCCTACATCATCATGTGATACATTATGCACCTCACATGAGGCAATCTTGGGGAAAAATGGTTAACTTTTTGGTTCTTAAGACTGGTCATTTCATTATCTCTTCAACATCTCTACCAGCATAGTAACAAACTTTAGAAAGTTCTTTTCCCACAGTTCTTTGGGGTCAAAGTACTTCTCATACTTCTCCAGCCCAGCAGGTGGTATAAACAAAACCTAAGCATCTAGCCAAATGCCTGCATTTTAGTCTTTGTTCCTAACCTCTCCTTCCAGCATGTTCCAACACCCACTAACATTGAATTTTTGTTAATATTATAGCAAAAGACACTATTCCAGTCTTTGCTGTAACATTCACTGTTTGCTTTCCATAGTTTGCTCTCAAGTAATGGATCTCTTATTTTACTGCCTCTTTCCCTTACTTCTGTCTCTGATGATTTATAATACTTTTTCCATAATAAAAACTTGTGTTTTTCAGGCAAGAATTTTTTGCTTTCAAGTGTTCTAAAATCATTGAGTTGCAGACCGAGAATTCCTATTTATCTCCATCTTTAAAGTTCTGATACAGTATTTTGCAATTAGCTTTGACGACATTGAAAGCAACTGAAGACTGACCAACATACAAAGAACTTCATGAAACTTCAGGTTTATCATGAAAAAAGCAGAGTTTGTTACACAGAAATGGACTGAATAATTACTGGATCGTTCCTGCAAGAGAATACAAGTCTCTAGTTCTATTTCCATGCGGGGGATAAATATTGAAGAGTTAATTTCCTTTACCACATAGACTAGGAATAAATACAAAGTCTGAAGCACACTAAGCTTCAGATGAAGCTGTTACACCTTCTTTATATCAGCTGTAGTGATTTCAAGTACCTTTGAAAAAATAAGGAATCATGATTTTCTAGGCATTAGTATGTGTTTTATATGCAGTAAAAAAATCAAGAACAGAAAAGAAGTGACAAAAATGTGAGAGACAAAGAAATGAGACACGAAAGAACAGTGAGGGAAGACAGCTGAGAATTTATCGATGTATAATTCCCACCTTGTCATTAAGCCTGGAGAAGTCAGTGTATCGTCTGAAAACTACCCAATTTTCCTCTGGACTTCTTTTTACCAGTATTTTGTATACCTGTGTGGAAAGACAGGAATATCACACTGCATTGTCTGGAAGGCTGAAATTACCCTTTATCTCTTAAGGAAACAAACTGATGGATAAAAAAAATTCCTAATCAGATTAAAATAAACCCAAATAACTTAATTATCAGTACAAACAGTATAAATTAATTTCAGAATTTAAGGAAGGAGCTACTGTAATTCCTAAATACATTTAACTATTTCTGTCTATAAGAAAGCGTCTGTGAAACTGTATCCATATTTATTCTGGAGCAAAACACAAGTCTCAGCTATCAAAGAGGTAAAGGAAGTATGTTTTACTGATCTACTTTAACCTTTGCTAACTTATAGTTTTATTCATTGATCCTTGAGGCCAATCTGTTTTTAAGATGACTGTTAATAATAAGGTACCATGATATTGTTTTCAAAGGTCTCATCTGACTTGCTTCACAAGGAAAAGTGAAGCAGAACAAAATTACATCCTCCTTTGGTTGCATTTGTCTTGAAAATTAGCTTTTGTCTTTCCAGGTAAAATATGACTTCATTCTGATAACTGCATCAGAATGATTATACTAGCACCGCATAACTGAAGTCATGGAACCTTTGAATCAGATTTAGCAAGACAATAGCACAGCACTACCATACTCCTATTTAAAAGAAAATGGATAAATAAACAAAACAATAATAAAAAAAAAATCAAACAATTACTTTTTAGGAGGACTAATGCTCAAATGCCTGAACACAATGAATCTAACAACATAACTTCAACTAGAAAACATTAAACAGTGTCTAATGTCAAAACCTTACTTTCTCCAATGTAAGGAAAGAAAGGTTCTGCAATCATACTGGGTTAATTTCCCAGTCTACGTGTCTCTAGTTAAAAAAAAAAATAAAATACAACACAGAAAAAGATATTAGAATAGTAAGGATAAGAAATCTCTTACAGGCACTTAACCAAGTTCTATTTAAAACATTTTCTAATCTGTTACATAGTAAAATATTTTCCAGTATGTCACGCTTTCACAGCCGGTTTTCTTAGCTGATAAATGTATTTTTCTTGTTGCAGTCCCAACACACGATAACCCTTCTGCTTGCCAACCTCTGTACATGTGTGAGATTGGTTTTAGCAATTTTGTATTCTATAATATATTAAGTAGCAGACAGTTACAGAAATTACAGATAACTATGGTGCAAACTAAAAGCAATTTTTCAGCAAGTACTTATCTATGTTTTAAACACAGAACTTCACTTCTAAGTAACATCATCTCTGGAAGTCATGGATTGTGACTGAGGAGAAAGCCATTAGCTTTTAAAACTCAAGGTGTATGATGTGCCTACAAAGACAGCATTAAAATGTAATTCTTCTGTCTTGCATTTTATGTATAAAAGCTTGTTCAAGTATTTTAGCTTTCCTATCATACTAAAACTATAAACAATTTTAATAAATAAAACAAATAAAAAAATGTAAAATTGTGAAAACTCTTTGCTAGTACACAGTAAAACACAGAACAAGAAACTTTGGAATATTCTTGTGGAAGTACTTGCTAATCAGTATTCTATTACATTCTTTTATTCTACTAAAGGTTCTGCAAAGGCATTGCTTAAAAATGCACACATGAAAAAAAATTCATTTAGTCTCAGCTTCACTTTAAATGGTTTCCAAGTAAACATTAGACAAGTTGGTTTTTTTTTAAAGTCTTCACAAATTATGGTCAACTGAAGTGTGATAAGGAGTGCAATCAGCTTGTAATTAATGGTCTCCAAAAATATGTTTGACTTTCCCCTACAAGCTGAAAATGAGATGGTTGGCTTTTTTTTTAAAATTTATTTTAAAGATTACTAATTAATAAACAAGAACTGGAGTATTTAAAAACCCAACTCTCAATTTCTTCACATGTGATCCTGGAAGAAAATACAAATGAATTCAACAAATTCAATTAATTCCAGTCAATCATGACTTGCCTTATTCCACAAATACAAAATATTCAATGAAAAGATGCCAATATTTAGTATCAATCTCTGGCCAATTCAGCATCTCATTATCATTTCTACTTGGCTCAAAAGAAAGAAAAAAAGTGCTAATTGAACATTCCAGGACTGGTAATTCACTTGAGACCAACTGCTTACAAGGAGATGTTTTTCAGCCTAGGTTTTCTCTCACATAACCTTTAGCAGCCACGTACTCCAACATGCACTAACATCTAACTTTTGAAGTTAAGACATCATCCAGCTTAAGTAGTTCAGATTCATATTTTTGGAAACTATGAGATGCTACCAACAGTAAAAGAAACAAATTCAGCAATTAAGTCCCCTCTCTTTTACAGGTGATCTCAATTTAACTTCCACTGTCTTCCATCTTACTGATTTAGCACTGCAAAAGCAATTCAAATTTCTAGGACAAAATACTTGCTGGCCTTAATGCAAAATAACAAGCTTATTTTCAACATCCAACTGAAAACAAACAGTTAATTATGTGCTTTCAGAAACAAACACGGTAGAAGTGAATTCAGGAAGAAGAAAAACGCATCCAAGCATTTTAACAATGGAAGAGTGTTTCACTTGTACCATTAACTGGCCTTCTACATAAAATAAGGAGTCAAAGTTGTCATTGTAACTACAGTTGAAGGACACCTTACATGCACACTGGAATATGCCTTGGCAAATTTTTGACTTATTCCTTCTTCAAGGAAGAGACGGAGGTGCTGGAGTGCATCCAGAGAAGGACAATGGAGCTGGTGAAGGGACTGGAGCAGAAATCCTGTAGGGAGCGGCTGAGGGAGCTGGGGGTGTTTAACCTGGAGAAAAGGAGGCTCAGGGGAGACCTTATTGCTCTCTACAACTACCTGAAAGGAGGTTGTAGCCAGGTGGGATTTGGCCTCTTCTCCCAGGCAACGAGTGACAGGATGAGAGAACACAGCCTCAAGCTGCGCCAGGGAGGTTCCAGTTGGACATCAGGTTAGGAATTCCTTCATGGAAAAGGTTGTTAAACATTGGAATGGACTGCCCAGATAGTGGGAGTCACCATCCCTGGAGGTGTTCAAGAAACTACTGGACATGGCACTTAGGGCCATGCTCTAGTTGTCAAGGCAGTGATCAAAGGCTGGACTTGATCTTGGAGGTCTTTTCCAACCTAAATGATTCTGTGATATTTTCAGTCTAATCTTTGTCAATATAGCAATATTAATCATTGTTTTAGTTTTGAAGGTTATTTTTTAAAAGGAATTTTTTAATCTACATGTGAAAAAAAATTCTGCTCTTCTGTTATCCTACCATGCATAAACATATTAGAAACCAAAAATCTTAGGAAAAGACAGGCTATCATTCTCAAATACTTAAAAAGCAGCATTATTTAATATTTTGCAAAGAGAACTTGACTTCATTAGTATTTTAACTGTCATAAAGGCACCAGATTCCACACTAATATAAAAGAAAACAGGAAGGAAAAGAAGTTTGTTTGTCTGCTATTTCCTTCTCCTTACCTATTTCTGATTAATGTTGGTCATCTGAAGTAATTAATAATCAGTAACAAACAGCTTCCATCAGTCCCACAAGCATTACTGAATTATCTCAAAGAAATGTTTCAACCACATCCACAAAAACAAATGTAGAAATGCATTGATATATTTATGGCATGTAAAAAAAAATGAATTGCCAGCTACAGTACACTTTGAGAAAAATCAATACAAACTAGTTAGGCTGGTGTTCTGGCATGAGATATGGCATAAGTGACTTCTCACTCATGTTTGCAGAACAGACTTCCCCTTACTAGAACTCAGCAGGGCAAGAAGTTGAAACCTACATGTTTGCACTTCAATGCAAATATTTTAAGCTACTAATAACTGTAAAAGGCAAACATCAGGGTTTCTTATCATTAATTTCAAACAAAAAACTACATTTTATTTAAGATGTTTAGCTACCTAGAACTCCTACAAGTTCAATTTCACAAGGAATTGTAACTCTGCAAGGAATTCCTGACTTTTCCAGCTGAAATTTACCTGAAGTAGAATGAGTTTCTGCTATTCCACATACACAATTACAGGAAAGACTGCTTCCGAGTTCCAGTTTTCCACCTGTGTAACGGGATTGATATTTTCCTGTCAGGCAGTACTTTGAAGCTAAGCTGTTAAACTAGTAAAGCACTCCAATATCCCTGAATTGCAGGATTAATTACTAAAGGAAAATGCAAAGCACATTTAATTGTTATCTTGGAGTTACAGGATGAACTACGCTATACCCAAAAACTTACAGTGAATTTTGCCCTTTCCTCCATCACCTCATAGCCCAGTATAGTAGGCGTAGACGGTCGATCTTCCCAGCTCCTGGAATCTGTATTCTGCTCTATTTCTTCTACAGGCTGAGTACAATATTCTATGGATGGATCCAGACCTGTAAATTTAGTCCTAACAAGTGGACTGCTACACGCAGACGACGTAGAACCAATCTGGTCAGGCACGCTCATCTTTTTAAAACTACCAATTGTACAGTCCTCCAGCTGTCCTTTTGAGGAGCTCGAACTTGTCGAGATGCTCCCAAAAGAAGAACTTCTTTGGTTTCTGTTTGTAAAGCTGGATGATGAACTTCCAATAGGAATAGGAACAGGAACATATGGTGTTGCCATCCTTCATGAAGAAACCTCTCAGTTTTTGGTCCAGGAATTTAAGCTTCATTCAGTGTATAAGCCATGTTTCCTCTTCTTTTCAGGAACAGTACCTGCAGCGAAGGATAGAAAAATACTGTTCTCATTTCTAAGTCAAAGCAACAGTAAGATACTGATCTGGAAAAAATCTGTATGAGCTTTGAGATGGTACATAGCAGTACTGATGGCTAAACATTTTCACAAGGAATTAGGCTTCATATAAAATGCTGCTTTTAGATCGTATTCTACCATTTGACAGAGAACTTTACAGCTCTTTCACAACTATTAAAATTAAAATGACAAAAAGTTAAAGCAAGATTACAAAGAGAAAAATATTTTTGTCCCTTATGGTTTAAGTACTATTTTGTTTTACCCAAAGCGTCAGCAATTTTTGGGCATATAAGAAGCTGATGTAGCTTTAGAGACTTTAATTTTAACAGCACGAGAGGTTTTCTCAGAATTGCTTCTTTAAGACATTCAGAGCAGACTACGTGAGCCACACACACATGTAACAATATACATGACATGAATCAAAAGACATGACAGTAAACAAATTAGGTGAAAAACATATTTGCATATTACACATTCACTGAAGTATAATGGATCTGTTTTCAATGTTTTTCAAAACAACTCTATTGCATATAATGCTGCAGGTATTTGTCACAATGTTAAATGGGCATACTTTCTGGAGTTTGAATTGGAGCAATTAAGTTTTACAAGCATGCACATCAGAAGCAGGGTTTTAACAACAGCCAGTTTTCCATTCCAGCAGATTAAAATGGAAAAGCAAGTGTAGGCAAAACAGATAAACACATTATTTAATATTTTTTTCTTCAACAAAACCATTTCAAACCAATCTTTTGTGTGCATGTGTGTATATGTATAAAAAAAAGCAAAATAAAATTAAGACAGCAGTATCAAACTGCCAAAAAACTTCTCGTTTTAGCAAAGTACCCAAATAAGAACTCTTACAAGATGCAAATTAAATGCCACCTTTTTGGACTAACAAGATTTGAGCCACCAACCATTTCACCCAGGAATATACCAATCGACCATGATGGTGCAGGAGGCTGTGGAATGGGAAATGGTCAACCTGATTCACATTATATTATCAATCATCTACTGAGTAAAAACCAAATAGTTTGCTAACTGTGAGGGTAAAATGATGCTTTCATTCTCTTGCTCTAAATAAATCTTAGAGAACATGAATAAGGAAATAAATTTTAAATGAACCAGCATCAGCAAGACTGAAAAATGCTCTTGAACAAATTCCTTGAGTGAAGGAAAAAATAAACTCAGTCATCTTTTTAGCTGTATAAGGAAGCCCTCACACACTCTGCTAGAAAGCTCAAGGAACTTCACCAGCAAGAACAATTTCAAACTGGCAGTTATTCCTCGGGAACACCTCTACTTCACTGTGGATGACGCTCAGCAGCATCTCAGGGAGCTGAAACGTCACCATCATAAACCGCTGCTGATTGACTTTGCTGGTCAGGTACAGGCTTTGGACTATCCAGCAGCTTCTGTTGCAGCACAGTCCTGTGCTCGGCTGTGTGACTGAAGCCACGTGTCAGGCAGCTGACCTGCTTCAGCCTCCCTCAGTATGAGAGAAAACAAGTCACACCTGCTCCTGAGACAAGATGTTCTCCTGGAGCTACACCAAGATCTAAATTCCTTTTTCCACCTGTATCTCAGTAAGTAAATCTATTTTCTGCCCTGAACAGTAAGCTTTGCAATAATTTTTCTTTAATACAAATAGACACATCAAGGTATGAAGTATTGTCTGATAAATTTTCTCTAGCAATATTCTCTAAATAAATAAATAAATATCTAAATGAAACACCGAAAAAGGTAATTCCTTTTTCACTTGCCACTTCAGTGACTCTTCCATGCTACCTGCATAAAGAATTGAGAACATGCCTTAAAGAATGTCCGATACAGGTACGTTACTAGGATGTGTGATATTAAATCCCTACAAACAGAAGAACCCAGCTGAAACAAGATTGTAACAAATCGAAGAACCTGTAAGTAAAAAGTGATTATCTTGTGCTGCATGACTACAAACCAGGAGAGGAAAGTAAGCCCCCATCTCAGAGAATCTGCTGAAGTTCACTTCAGAGTCTGTAGAATTTTGAGAAGAAAAAAACACTTGTGCTTTTCAGCACTTTATGATAAGAAAAACAAACAAACAAACAAACAAAAAACCTTCAAAACCCTACACAGACATTTTCACCAGTTACAATACTTGGGAAAAGTGTGTTTCCTAAAACAACTTCTTTCTTTAAAGTGAAGTTCCAGTCAAAAACTCATTATCTTGAACTGATTTACTTACTACTCTTCAGTGCATATGCATTTCTGAACAGCTGCACGTAACAGTGGCATGCAACATAACAAAGACTAACCTGAGAATAAAATACTTGGTGTTAAGAAGCCAACACCGACACTGAATGTGCTTCAGCAGCTTTCATGTCAAACCAGCTGTAATTTGGTACCACTGCCTGAATGCTTATTAGCAGCTGGACTGCACTAAGCCTGCTCCCAGGGTATGTTTTCTACTTTAGTTTCTTTTGTACTCGGCAAGGCCACTCCAAATCACGGGCACATTACATGGTGATGATGACTCTATTTTCTTCTAAAGGACGTTCTCTACTCAATCTGACACAGTAAACACACCCATAAATAAATAAAAGGGACTGATACTACAGTGTCACAGAAAAGTATTCTCTGAGCAACAGAAATGGCAGGTCTAGTGAGCAAAAGGCACACCGTGTCACTTAATTTGATTTTTTTTGTCAAAAACAAACAAAACCCCAAACCAACCAAACAAAAAACCTCACCAGCAGAAAGAGAAACATACAAAAACATTACATTAGAACTTAAAAGACTCAAAAATACATATATATGCATAAATACGTACGTAAATCCATCTTGAACTGCAGAAGTATCCTAATTTCCAAATATGTAAAATATTTACATGCTATGAATTACAACAGGGTTTAAAATCACATTAATTTGCACTTTATGAAAGCTGAACATTAGGAAAAAATACAATGGTCAAACGAGGGTCACGATCTTAGGAATCAAGCCTTTTCTACTAATATAGTTTACTGCCAATTCATGCAATAAAAGAAACAGTAAATAATTTCATTAAAAAAAACCCTTTTACACAAACCACATCACTCCTTGCTTATGTTGGTGCAGCAAGAAGGGAAGATTTAGCTGTACACTGCTACTCCCCAAGCTTCACCGTGGACTGGTCTCAGGTCACTGCACAGAACTAGTAGAATCATTGCACCACACCAACTATCAGAGCAAATAGATCGCTCACGACACCTATGAGACAACCCAGAGACTGCACTTTCTTGTCTGGATATTCACTCTACTTTTTGCAGGAAATTTGCTTCTTGTTCAGAAGCTGTATTTGGTTTAGCTTGATTCCCAACTCTAAGTTAAGAACGGAACAGAAGGAATAGAACATTTGCTGGAAGCACTGGACTGCGAGATCTGAAACAGGATAGGACAGTCCCGGCAACCAAGCCGTCACATGCTACAGAGCAGCATGACACCAGCTTATCCCGGTGTTTACAGCAGCCACCTCCCTTTCTGCGGGTGAAGCAAAGAGGCTGTAATAAAACCACTTAAAAAGGGTTCGCCTCCAGCTTGCAGCTATCGCAATTCCAAACCCTCTTAAGCTAATGGTTTGTATGTTCAGAGAGAAACATGTAAGCCACACGATTCAAGGATAATAGACTGGAAACAAAGCAATCCTTACTTAACAGCTGTAATTGGATTTAAAAGACTTTTAGCTATGCAATACTATTTGTGATCTGGTTACAGATATTACGCCTGTTTGGACAACGCAGACGAGCTGACCTCTGATGTTTAGGGTTTAAGTGCTACTGTGGAATGTCCACTGAAGAACAAGTGGAATATTCAGAAAAACAACAACTTGCTCAGTTAGGTTTAATGATTTTTTTTTTTAATAATAATAATTTTGTGCCGCCTTCAGCCAAGTTACCTGTCAACATTTTTCACCTGGTTATGAACTCGAAACTGGGGGGCTTATTTATCACACCTCGCGCATACGCACACACGGAGGTGGGGAACTCCTGCTCCAAAGAGTCTGTGACAGAACTAGAAACCACTGAATGTACCCTGCCTCCAAAACCTGCACATCAGGATGCGCCTCCTCCTCCGTGACGGGACGGTTCTGAAACGGGAGAACCGCCCCAGCCCCGCCGGTACAGCCCAGGATGGTCCAGTCCGGCCCCGCCGCGCTCGGGGCCGCGCTCCGGCAGCGCCGCCACCGCTTTACGTAACTCCCGGGGCGGCCGCCGAGCCCGCGGCACCGGCGGGGCCCCGCGAACTCCTCCGTCCCTTCTCATGGGGGCTGCGGGGATCGGCGGCGCCGGAGGAACCACCCCGAGGTGCAGTTGGTGAGGCGCCGCTCCTCACCCCCGCCCCGGGCAACGGGGGAGGCTGTCCTCGCCGTCCCGCCCGAGCGCGTTCGGACCCGGCGGTGCCACCGCCCGCGGCCGCCTCCGCACAGGTGCGCGAGAGCTGCGGGAGCTGCGCCACTGGCGCGGCGCGAAGGCGGAGAGAGCCGTCCTTGCCTGGCGTGGGACGGGCGGCGGCGAGTTTCATCTCCGCTCCCGCGGGAACCCCCGCCCGGGCTCCCGCCCCCGCTCCCCTCATTCCCGGTGCCGGCGCCTCCCACCCCGCCGCTCCTGGCACGCGCCCGCGCTCACCTGCTCCCGCCGCCGCGCGCGCGCCCCGCTCCGCCGCGCCGCCGTCAGCCCTGCCCCGCCCACCCCGCGGGGGCGGAGCTCCGGGGCGGGTGGGGCGGGGCCGCGCGAGGACTGCGGGAACCAGCGTGTCCGGGCGCGCGGTGCATTGTGGGTGTTGTAGTGCCCCGGCTCGCGGTGTGGCTCCCGCGGGGCGTGGCCGCCCCCTGTGCGCGGCTGCGCCTCCGCGCGGGACAGCAAGGAACGGGAGGGAAGGGAGGTTTTCGCTTTCCCGGATCCCGGGTGCGGGAAAGCCCTCGACCGTGTCCAGCTGCGGGTTGTTAGCGTGGTTTCGCGTAGCACCGCTGTAAAGCCCCGCTGTACCGCGGGGTGTGCGCGGGGCAGCGGAACGGGAGTAACAGTGGAGCGCCGTGGAATTACACGGGCAAAAGTGATCAGGGAATTTCCCGAGGGAATAGGGGGCGTTGTGTGTGGGTGTGGAGGGGGGGAGGAAATCACTGTTCTGAAATAGTGGTGGGAATAAAGCAGCATCTCGCTATCTCGTAGCGACCTAGGGTATGTAAACAGGAGTGTGGAACTCTGGAGAAAATGAACATAGCACAGTTTGTGTTACAAGTACATTATGTGTATTTTTTTTATACATCATGTAAAAACACAGTACCTAGAATTTCTGAGAAAGTCTGTCGGGTTTTCATCCGGAGGTTACCACGTACCTGAGTTTTTCTGGGGTTGCCCTTTCCCCCTCTTTGGATCTATTTTCTGGCAGGTACATGGGCATTTTAGGATTTCACGGTGCTGGCAGCTGCTAGAGCAGTAGCTGTGCCTGCTGCCCGACATCTCTCCTGTTTCGTGGCTCTGGAAGATATGGCAGCTCTTGTTCCTGCTGTGCAGCTCATCTGCTTGTTTATCGTAAACTCGATACCTTTTGCAGGGCACAGGCACACAAATAGTGTAGCGAAACTGTGTTGTAAGGTGATCTAGTCTGTGACTGCAAACAGGTGTATAGGCCTGTGGCATTGCCCATGTCACTATACTGCCCTGGGGGCTGCTGTTACCATCAGAGTGAAATTCTTCTACAGGAATTATATTCTTAGAGTACTAGGGAGCTGCTGTGGTGGGGATTTTTGTTTGTTTGGGTTTTTGTTTGTTTTTTTTGTTTGTTTGTTTGTTTTCTTTTCCCCTGTACCACATTTTTTCAGCGTACGCTGGGTTTTCTGGAATTAACTTTGAACTTACTGGTTTTTATGGATGCTGGTCTTTTAAGCAATTTCCTCGGAGTTGGCAGGGTAGCTGGTATTTGTCATGAGTAGAATTAATAGTTTTGAAAAGCATTTATTTGTGAATGACTAGTTCAGAAGCCATGCCACGGGGATCTTTTTTGGATCTAATTCCCTCTTTAACTTCTCAATTCTGTTTTAAATATGTAGTACTCAGAAGAGAAAATGCACTGGATTTTAGAAATGCATTTTAGTAATAAATATATTAAATCTGAGGAAATTTAATCAATTGCATTTTGAAAATTGCAGTGCCGAACCAGATATGCTGAGCATGTAACTATTATGAA
The DNA here is from genome assembly GCF_003945595.2 of Pipra filicauda. Taxonomy (NCBI): domain Eukaryota; kingdom Metazoa; phylum Chordata; class Aves; order Passeriformes; family Pipridae; genus Pipra; species Pipra filicauda. The sequence continues at coordinate 4,423,742 of NW_024104321.1, read as the reverse complement.
TTTAAACTTTATGTCACTCAAGATGAAAATTTTGTTTAACATATAGCAGCAGAAAAGAAAAAAGAATGTTAGAAACAAGAGAATACTAATTTCCACTTGTTCAGAACACTTCTATAGTAGTTGATCATGTCTGACTATTACAATGATTTTGTTGTATATTCTGTGTTTGAATTTTTTTAACTGTAAATAGTTATTTATAAAGTTCCCTACCTACACCGATCTAGTTTTTGAAAACAAATGAGAATTTTTTTTTCCACATCTAGAAGCATTTGATAGTTATGAATGCATGTTTTTCAGTTTGCTAGTCTGCTATCCTAAGAGATGAAACATGATTTTATTGTACAGGTTAACATAAAATTTTTAACAGCCTGCCCAATGATAGAGAAGTCAGTTTTCATTGTGCCGCTGTCGATCGAACAAGAGTCCTATCCCAAATGCTTTGAAGCAAACAAGATATATTTTGTCACAGTGAACAGATATAGGAACAAGGTGTGAGGTTGCATTTTTTTGGTCATTTGGAAATTCCAAAGAAGTTCGTAGGATTTTTGGCTGCTGAGGAATGTGGGCTCAGTGCCCTCACAAGGCGCTATCCACCCACAAAATCATCAGGAAAGACTGTTGTTTCACTGGCGGGAGAGAAGCTATGCAGGGTTAAGATGAATTAAAATTGGGTCTGTGCCCTTCCTGGTTTTCTCTTTGTGGTCGTTCTTCCCTGTGTACTCCGGCTGTAGCAATCCGTAAGGCTTTGGGAAAGAACAGCCTCACTTTGTCTATTTGTGTAAGCAGATAAGTCTGTTACTCCCATCGCAGGCGAGATGAGCCACCCTGTGGCAATACCCTGCAATTCACCTTCATGGAGGCGAAAGTTCAACAAAACTGGTTGCTAAATGTGTAAAACAGTTGAAAATATTTGCTCGGTTCTTTCTGCACATATTGGTACCAGATGTCATCCGTGTTCTGCCTTCATGTGCTAGTTATTTGATCTTCCAGAGGATTAGTGTATATTTATTATAGGTCTGATCAAAATCTGTCTGGTCATTGTAATCCTTTGTGCCAAATACATGATTTTTGCTAATGCTAGCTGGTTTGCTAGCTTAATTTAACCTTGTTTGGGGGCAAGGACTTGCAGAATCAGAAAAGCCTATTAACGTAAAAGAACTTTATGCAACCTCTGTGAACTTCCTAACGCTTTCTCTGCTAGGAAGAAGAATGCAGAAACTGTTAATTGTGTAACACTAGTGGTTCAGCAATGCCTCCTTTTGTTTTAAGAAAATAACCCCCAAAAATAATCCTATAGGAGAGAACTCTGGCATAATGTTATTGAATTAAATGCAGCTTCTTTTGTGCTAGTTGAGGCAAATTGTGATACGTTTTCAAAGTCCCACATGCCCCCATGATCATGTGAAAAACTGAAGGTAGACTTTCAATCAGGTTATGGGACTTAGGTACTCAAATCTCATTGCATTTCAATTGGATGCAGGCACTCAAATTCCATTGTATTTTAGTATCCATGCATTCAACTCCATTATTTTCCAATGGGATTTGGGTCTTTCTCTCTCAGGATACTGTGAAATCTATGACTTGGAGGATATTTGTTTTATGACAAAACGGCCAATTTTCTTTCTCAGCTGTATGGTCTTCAGCGTTAGAAGAGATGGAGTTTCTCCTAAAGGCAATTCTTTGTTTAATTCCTTCCAGGTGTAAAAACTACACAACTGTAAAGTACAACTGGGTACTTTGGAAGTAGACATAAGCATTGGAACTGGAAATTTCATAAAATGGGGGCATCCAGATCCCGAGTTTTGATCATGTAATACTTTTACCAGTTGCTATGCGTCTCCTAGAACGCATCCATCAACGCTGCCTCCGTACAATCCTGAACATCCACTGGTCAGATTATGTGACCAATACATCTGTTCTAGAGCAAGCAGCAGTCACAAGTATTGAGGCCATGTTGATGAGAACACAGCTGCGCTGGGCAGGGCACGTCTCCAGGATGAAGGACCACCGCCTCCCTAAGATCTTGCTTTACGGTGAACTTGCCACTGGCTGCCGCAAGAGAGGAGCCCCGAAGAAAAGATACAAGGACTCCCTGAAACAACATCTCAGCCTTGGCCATATTGATCACCATAACTGGTCTACTCTGGCCTCCAATCGGGAGGCCTGGAGACACGCCATCTATAACGCAGCTGTCTCCTTTGAGAACACACGCAGGATCACTCTCGAGGAGAAAAGGCAACGCAGAAAGAACCGTGTTTTGCAGAATACACCATCTAAGGAGTCCTTCTGCTGTGCCTTTTGCAATCGGACATGTCTGTCTCGTATTGGCCTCATAAGTCACCAACGTGGCTGTAACAAATGTGGATAGAGCCTTCCCAAATCTTCGTTCGTGAAGCCTAGCCATGAGATGTCATTCTAAAGTGTCCTCACTTCCTAGGTATTGTATCAGCATGTGTCTATGTTGTGTCTTAATACTTCCTATGTCTGTATGATAATATTTCCGCACATATTCAGGGGGACCTTGGCTTTTGAAAGGCTGAAAAACCATGACCTTTTAACATATACCGTTTGAGAGCTCCTGTCCTTGCAAGGTTGTGCTACTCCAGATATCCAGTGGTCAAAAAGGACTGAGGGAGAGGTAAGAGATGGGATTTAAATTCCATTGTGGGCTGGCTCGTTGCAGGTTTGGCCTGACTTTCTGTGATTCACTGCTCTGTGGCTGACTGCATTCAAGTTTCCTTAGAACACATCACGGGGCACCTCACTTGTGCAGTACAGGCTCCTGGAAGCCTGCACTTCTTGTTCTGAGTTTGAAGTACCACACTGAGGACTAGGCTCTCCCAAACTCTGTTTCTTTCTTAGCTCTGAGTCTTCATGTTTTCTAGCTCAGGTTTTGAGTTTCAGACTTGACCCTTGACCAAGACTCTGAGGTGTGGGATACTGGTTGCCCCTTTGGCACCCAGCTGATTACTCTCAGCCTGGTGACATCTGTATCTTCTGATGCCCTAACCTTACTCATAATATCATGTTACACCTAAGTTGGTTTCAAGGTGGTATCCTGATAATAGTCTTTTTATGGAATAAAAGTAGACAAGATAGGCTTTTTGTGGAGTACCAGGTTCACATATGTAGTTCAGCTGTTGCATGTTATTCTGGCGATTCACTGAGCTATGAATGGGACTTAACAATTTTCTATTCAGTTATGCCTGTTGTGATTCTTTCTCAGATGGGAGTCCTCAAGTAGGAAAGCAGAAGCAGCAGCCTCTGTCTAAGGAGTTAAGAAATTTCTGCCTTCCAGAGGCTAGGTCTACTTTGAGTTATAAAGAATATTTCTCTCAAGGATTGCTTCTGGATAGAGAACCTTATGGGTGTTACGGCCAGAATTTTCAGTTGAATAAACTCTAAGTGTGGGTTTTAAAATACTATGAGTTGCAGCATTTACTTTTGTCCTGTAGCGGGATCCCTAGGAAATTGTGTCCTTCCTTCTTTCTTCCTTTTTATCCTCACCATCAGCATTTTCAGCCTGTGTCCGAGCTGGATATATTTTGCTTGAGCTTGATCATAACAAACAGTTATGATCACCATCTGCTAACAGTGATGTATCATTAATAAATAAGAATTTTTGGAAGTATTCTGATAATTGATTGTATTGATGCTTGAGCAAAATTGACAACTGAAGACTTGTTGACAGCTGACTACCCTTCTGGAATAAGAACAAACCACTCAATTTTGACAATGGATAGATTTTGTGATATTCCACTGGGGTCCTGCTTTCCTTGCCTTCTTTGCCTTGGTCTTTACTGGTAAAATAAACTTTCTGGGACTCTTGGTCCCCTGTGATCAGTGGGAATGTTTGGGGCAAGGCAGATTTACTTTGGTGGAAGAGGATTATGTTGGGGAACATTTAAACAAACTGGACATATGGAAGTCTGGCGACCTGCTGGGATGTGTCCATGACTGTTGAGGGAGCAGGCTGATGTCACTGCAAGGCCACTCTCAATCACCTTTGAAAGGTCATTGGGCTGTGGACCAGCAGGAAGAAAATGTCACATCCTATTTCAAGAGGATGATGAGAAGGTGGATCTGGGGAGCTACAGGCCAGCATTTAATCCCTGAGAAGAGGATAGAGCAAATAATTTGGGAAACCATTTTTGAAAACAAAGAACAATAAAGTGATTAAGCATAGTCATCATGGTTTTAGGAAGGAGGAAACATGTCTGACCAACCTGATAGTTCTTGTCGTGAGATGACTGCCTTCGTGGGTGAAGGAAGAGGAGTGGAAGTTTTTTATCTTGACTTGATAAAGGCTTTTGAAGTAGTCTCACGTGATATCCTCTTAGACAAACTGAGGAAGTATTGTGGGGAAAAATTCCTCCTTCAATTTTAGAAAGACAGCAAAAAACCTGTGAGATGAAGTGTAATGGAAGGTTTTATTTCAGTGCACCAGGTGTCCAAAGCTGCTAGGATCTGGAGGCACACCACCCGTTTGAAATCCACACCTTTTGTAGTTCTTTCAGTTGTGTAAGTTGTTACATATTCACTGAATGCCGTTTTTTATCTTAAAAGGTAATTTCTCCGACCAGGGAAGGAGTGTTGCCCTTCTTTTTGATTGATTGTGACCTACCCCCCTGGATGCAATAGGCTGCCGTGAGGCAGAGAAGATACATCTTTATTTTTTGTATTTTTCCCTGTTCCCGGCCACAAAAAGTTCCCTGGTGTCAGATTCAGACAGAACCATTCAATTTACAACTCCGTGCCACACCTATTTTAATTAAAAAAGAAAAAAAACCACCCTCTTTGTTTAATAAAAGCTCCTCTCTTCTGCTTTTCTACTCAGTTCATTTGCTTGCAATAAAACCAGGTTATTTATTTCTCATAGTATGGTCTAGGTAAGTGGACAATAAGGTGGACTGAAAACTGGCTGAACAGGTGGGTCCAGAGTGTTATGATCAGTGGTGCAAAGTCAAGTTGGAGTCCAGTTACTAATGGTATATCTGAGTCCGATCTTGTTTAACATCTTTATTAATAATTTGATTCTGTCATAGAATACACACTCATCTGGTTGATAGACAATAAAAAACTGTGAGGAATGGTTGATATGCCAGGTAATTTTGATGCCATTTAGAGGGACCTCAGCAGGCTGAAAATATGGGCTGCTAAATCTCATGAAATTCAACAATGGGAGATGCAAAGTCCTGCCCGTGGGAAGGCATAACTCCATGGAATAACAATTACGGTCTGGGAACTACCCAGCTGGAAAGCAGCTTTGCAGAAGTCCTGGGGGTCCTGGGGGACCAAAGCTGAAGAGGAACCAGCAATGAGCCCTTGCAGCAAAGGCAGCTCATGGTATCCTGAACTGCACTAGGAGGAGTGTTGCCAGCAGGTTGAGAGAGGTGATCCATCCCTGCAGCTTAACACTGGTGAATAACATCTGAGAACTGTGTCTGGTTCTGGCCTTCCCAGTACAGGAGAGATGGAGACACACTGAAGTACGTACAGGAGAGGGCCATGATGATGATTATGAGCTAGGAGCATCTGACAGTGAGAAGCTAAGAGAGCTGGGATCATTTATCCTGGAGAACAGAAGCTTCAGTGGTGTTTTACCCATGTGCAGAAATACCTGATGGGAGTGTGCAAAGAAGTTGGAAGCAGGCTTTTCTCAGTGGTGCCCAGTAAGAGGACAAGAGTCAGAGGGCACAAATGGAAATACAGAAGATTCCATCTAAACATAAGAAAGCACATTTTACTGTGAGGGTGATCAAACAATGGAATAGATTGCCCAGAGGGGTAGTTGCTTGATCATATTTAAAATCCGACTGGACACAGCCATGAGCAACTTGCTCTAGCTGACCCTGCTTTTAAGCAGAGGCTGAGCTAGATGTTTTTGAGTGGTCCCTTGCAACCACAATCCTTCTGTGATTTTATGAGCTTAGAGCCTGCTATCCTGCTGTTGCTGGAGAACAAAAAGATACCAGGCACTGTTTCTACTTCTGTTTTCTTAAAAGTACCTAAAAGCATCTACTCTTCAAAGAGTATGGGAGCAAAAATTGTTCTCCTCATTTGCTGTTTTGTGATGAAATAAAATTCAACTTGTGGCAAGTTGACACATAATCTTTGAATGTACTTTCTGATACTTTTTTTCCAAATAAGGGATTTTTTTATTGCCTTCTTTTTTCTTCCCTGTAATCACTGTGAAAAGAACATTGTAAGGAAAACCCAGGGAGCAGAGAATAAGGAATTATTGTTAACTGAGTAGTAGACTACATGGTTTCTTTAAATAAAGTTATTATGGCAGGGATTTCAGGCATTTTGATTGAGAAGTCATATTCATGTACAATAATGAGTTCTTTACATGCCTGTGAAGTTTCAAGTTTAAAAATGGTTAGTTTGCTCTTAGCTAAAAGAAGTGATTTTAAATGGTCTTTGTTTTACATCATTGAAACATTCACTTGCTTTCCTTGCAGGGAAGAGGTGGTTCTTTCCCAGTAATGCTCTTTTGGACACAATGGTGCCCTAGGTTGTAATGTGATGTGACAGAGCTTCTGGTCCTTTGATATAGCCTTTGTTGAAGGTTTGGTTTTTCCCTCTTAATGCTCTACATCTTACTGTTTTGTATGGCACAATATATTTTTTTCTTGGTTTGTGAGAGGTCTCAAAAGTATTTCTTTCTCTGTGGGGCAAAGAAGAAACTTGGTCTTATTAAAACATGAGCAGACACACAAATGGGATAGACTGTTTATTGTTTCACAGGTTTCTGTGTGACCTTGGTAAAATGACTTAAATTTCACTTTATTGCCGATTCCCAGGTTTTACTATAGGCTCATTAAGCAAGCTAACAAGTTGCAGTGAATATAATCTTCTAATCTGAAAGGCATCACTATTACTAGTCAACCCTGTGTTCTGAATTTAAAGTGATGCTTGTCTTTCCTGCACAACACAGCTCTGTTACAATGCATTCCTTCTGCCCACAATCACTAATACAGCCCTATAAAGGGCAGTGTTCATTAACTGTATCCTGTGCACAAAGGATATGAAATTCATTGTTTTTTAACCATAACACAGAAACCTTTCCATTTATTTCCAAAGTTCAAATAGCTGCAGTGGTGTGAAACAGCTTTGTCTTGGAGAAACATGTGTCGCATTGATATGGAAATGAGCACAGTAAGTGCCAGGGTGGCAGTGTTCAGTACTGCCACACTTCAGTGAGCCTTTGCATTGTGCTCAGTTGTGTTGAGCTAGCCAAAAATTCAAGTGGCTTTTCCTTCTCTGTTAGAAGTAGACTTTGAAGTACTGCTGTACCTGACATCCATGCATGTAAAGTTGAATAGAATCATGCCTTGCGAAGTAGCAAAATGGAGTTTGTTTTAAATTAATATTATACAATAGTATACTTCATTTATGGTAGAAAATGCTGCAGATAATATGGACTTTTGACTTTGAAGAACAAAATCCCTGTCCTTCAGAAGGACTCTATCCATTGCTTTCTGTTTATTTAGCCTTTTAGTGTCTTTCTGTTTCAACTTTACCTTGTGAATTCCAATTCAAGGGTATGTTGCACACTGACATGTTAATTAGGCATTAACATTTGCAGGCTATTCTAAGGCTGGAGGCTACTGTTTAGTGATTATTATTATTATTGCTATCTTGCAGAGCCCAGAAGTGTGCTAAACATTTGCAGACACACAGAAAAGCATAATTATTTTTTGGCTGGATTTGTAACTTTATATTGAACAGGATGAAACAAGTGATAAGTAACATTTCAGACTGAAGTTGGTAAGAAAGAACAAGTGTTATCACAGGAAGATCAATCACTCATCTGAGACCTTGACATAGAATTTATTATTAGGCAGTGTTTATCATGATGGATGATTACATGGAACAGCAGATCTGAGCTCCATCAGGTTTCACTGAGAAAGCGTGGTAGGGAACCCCTAAATCACAGAAACTGAGAGGCAAGTCCGCTCCACAGTGTGTTCTGCACTACTTGTCTTGCTGTCATCTGGATGTTGTTCCCATGTTTGGAATGCCGATCCTTTTCTTCTGAACTGCCCACATGTCTTATTTCCCAGTGAGTGTAAGAGTATGGGAGGGAAGCAGAAGGTAGGGTGATGCCAGCATGCTGGTAGGATACAACCACAACTCACACCAGGTTTGGGAAAGAACCACAGGTATCACAGCTTAGAAGTAGTAGTGGTAGTTTCACCTAGAAACAGACACAGCTGATCACTAACATATTGCAGCATTCCGCAAAACTCAATAATTTTAAATGAATGGGAAAATTAGACAGTTGTATGAGTGAATAATATCCTTCTATGTGCTCACAAGGAAGGCAATCTTTAGGATGTCTTTTGAATGAAAAGATTGCTGTGGTTGGATGTAATGGAAGGAGAAGGTGTTGCAAGTGTAGGGTGAGATGGCAAAAAAACCAAGGGTAGTTGTAAGAAAGGTGAGTGATGCCAGATGGAGATTTGCTGTCAAAACCGTCATGCATATTTCAAAGGAGATAGCATATGTGATGGAACAAAGTCAATATTAAAATAGTCAGATTTCAATCAGAAATCAGTATTGCCTTTTACCACTACAGGCATTAATACCCACATCCCCACAAATCCATACTACCTGCATAACTTGAAAAAAAACCCCAAAGCCTATTTTTAATGGTGTTACTTTCATTAGTGTTCCTAAATGGTCTCATCTGTTATTCTGACTCACTGTATGATAGTAGGGACATGAAGTTTCAGCATGAAGACCTTGGTTTATTAAGTCTGCAATTGACACTGGCAATTGTTTTAATCTTTTAATAAAGATACAGAAAAAAAAAAGAAAAGTAGTTATAGAATTTGAAGTGTAATTTATTAAGTGGGGTTTTTAAATATACATTTTAAAATAAAATTGGTAAAAATATATAATAAAAAGTAAGTTTTCATTTAATCAGCATCCTCTAATTACTTTCCTTTGTGTATGAAAATGTTTTAGAAGGGAGTTCTTGTTAAACTGTATTATAGGTAGTATTAAAGACTTTATCAAATGTCTTTTTTGGAAAAACATATTTGGAGTGGATTCAAGCTATTGTTTTTCTTAAGTTTATGCTCCTATATCATTTGTTGGGAAACAACACAAGTAGACATAAAAATGGAGAGAACAACAAAAACTAACATTGCACTTTTTATTTTTGATGTGGATTTTTAGCTTCCAATTTCACGAGTTAGAAGGACAAGCACAATATGCTATCTTAGCATCCAGCCCAAGACTCAGGCAAACTTGCATCATCCACCTTTCAGGGCATGGGTTGAAAATGAAATGAGGTTCTGTCTTGGTCGGCTAAATCAGATTTCCACCAAAGAGGAAATGTGAAATAGGAAAGAACAAAAATAAACCAGAGCAAGAAAAAGAGAAATAGAAGAAATGTTACATGTAGGATCCAAATCCTATGTTCTGGATGATGTTACAGATTAGTCTAATGAACAGTGAACAATGATGGGACAAAGGGAGTTGGACTTCTCTTACTCTATACAATGTAAACTACAGGATTTTACACCTCAAGGCTCAGTGTATGAATTCTCCTTGCCTGGTATTAAATGAAGCTTCTTTGATGTGGTGTGCTGTAATTTGAATGTAGCAATCTGACTACTGTGCAAGAGAGGTGGTTGAAAGGAAGCATAAATAATAACCTTCCTATTTCTTTTTGACATGTAGATTGTGCTGCACATTAGATGATGAAGATATTTTGTCCTTTGATATCCTGTGCTCCCACAACAAATTATGGTACATTGAAGAAATGAGCTCTGAGTCTAAATGATAGTAAAAGTGATGAGCTAGAAAATAATGTAAAGAGCTGGTACATATGAAATTACTGCAAATGTCTGAAGAAATAGGGTAAAGGAAATTGCTCACAAAGTTGTTCAAATGACTTAAGCTTCTGTCTGAAAAATAAGTAATCTGGGAGATGACTATTAAAAATGAAATGTGATTAAAAGCTGAAGTTTTTGAAGCACTGTGTCTGATACTGCATTGCAAACCATCTTTCCTTAACGTTCTTCCCTGATGAAAGTCTTAGAAAATTGAAGTGTGGGCAAGTAGAGGGCAAAAGGATTGCCAATGTCACAAAGCATCTAAGTTATAAGTCCTTTTCCAGCCATGTAAATAGTGGTTTGAAGTTGTCATTGCCAGAAGATGATTCAGTGGTCTATGTGATATGAATTGATGGTTTTGTTCTTATTCTTCCTAGATATTTACATGACAAAAAAAGATTGCCAGGATTGATACCAGCCAACTGATGCCAAACAATAAACAGTGGCTGAGGATTCATTGCAGAGAGAAAATTGTAGTTAATGTGACAGACAACCCTTTTAGGAAAGGGTCAAATGAGTGATGTAGAGTGGTTGGGAAACTTGTCTTCTTTCCTGACTAGGCTCTTGTGCCATCTGGTCTAGTCTCACATCAGTGGAGCGTCTTTCCCACCCACTTGAGGACAAGGCTTTTTCTTGCCTATGTTTAGCTGTCTGAATTTATGTTTGAGGTGGTTGTCTAGAAACCTTATAGCCTATACTAAAAAAAGAAAGACATTTTTAGAGGCATCGGTTTCTCTGAGATAACCCTTCTTGAGATTTTTTTGGATCACTTGGCACAGGTCGCCTCCGTACAGAAATGTTGAACTCCAGGTCATCCCTTCCTGGAGACACGACTGGGTCTTATTCATATGGCCAAGAGATTCAGAGAGGAAATTCATGCACGAAGTCTTAAGTAAAATGATATGTGGGTTAAACTTTTCCATGAGAGCTACAAGATTAAGAGCAGAGATGAACAGAAGATATAGTATGTATTCTGGGATACTCTTGCTATAAAACAAGGAAAAAAAAAAAGAGGAGAATGTGACATTTTTGTGACTGTTAAATATTCATGTGGAAAATGTTGACGATGAAACTTACTCTGAAGGCAGAAAGCAGTGTTTCCTGTTACTTAAGAGCATGAACTTTTCATGACTTCCTACAGTATAAGCTTGTCTTTGATAACTTTTCTTTCTGGGGCCTCAAATTAGTTACTGAGCTGTCTATTTCAGGTTTGGAGTCAATAAAATGGGGATAACAGTACTTTCTTTCTACCTCCCTCGAAAGAATTACTCAAGAATTCTGTGTTGAATTACAGGTGAACAGTGGTAGGTAGGTATGTGCTGTATGTGCTCAAAGGCCCACACTAGCCTCAAGATCTCTTGAAGTGGGTGTTACGAACTTAACTTACATATCTAACTATTACATTTCTATCAGCAAACAGATGTCAGTTAGAAATTTTCGAGCCTTCCCTGGTACTTCCTTTTTGGCCTTTTTTTTTTTTTTTTCTTTGTCAGAGGGAAAATACAGAGCAGAAGGATTATTCTAAGCTGTGCTCCTGGTTATATATTTGGATGTTACAGAAAATTGAAAAACAAATTATTGCCATGTTTTATTAAAGATCCATGTGTCTGGACCAGATGTTTGCTCTACAGCCAGTGCTGCTAATGAGGAAAGAGGTAACTAACCATAACATGATTGATTTCTGGGTGAAGGTCCATTTTTGCCTCTATTCCTAGCAGGTAGTGCTTTACTGCAGAGAATTCACATTTTCTGTGTTGCAAAGACTATTATATAGCCTGTCTAGTAGCAGAACTTATGGAAGAAAATGTGTCAACAGACCAACAGATCAGCACTCTTTCTTTAGGACGACATCCTTCCTTATTTATTAAAAGTATCTAGACAAGTGACAAGTGAATTTCTTTCATTATACTTATTTTATTGCTTTTGTTGCCTTGAAGTGTGAATTGTGATTGCTTAGATAAATGCACTGAAAGACTTTTCTCTTTGGCTTCCTGAAATACCTCATTATGTTTTTCAGTGAGGTACTGTTTTGTAATTTGCAACATCAGTCTCATTGTGTGAATCTCCACATATATCTCAGCAACCTTTTCAGGAGTAATACAGTGTGGGTGCTGTTTCCATCAGCTTTCCAACAGTGAAAGAATAATGTTTTCATAAAGCTGTGTGAAATTAGAAGACTAGCTTTTCTCTCTGCTAACTCAAGCCAGCACGGCTTCATGAGAGGAAAGTCCTGCTCATCAAACCTGATTTCCCTTTATGACAAGGTAAGCCACCTGGGTGATCAAGGGAAGCCAGTTGATGCAATCTTTTGGGATTTCGGTAAAGCTTTCGATACTGTCTCTCACAGGATCCTTCTGGACAAAATGTCCAGCACACAGCTGGATAAACACATCATGTGGGGGGTGAGCACACAGGGTGACTTGGGTGACATGAGACTGGTGACCTGTCTCCAGTGGGGTTCCATAGGGCTTCATCTTGGACCCTGTACTCTTCAACATCTACATCAATGACTTGGGTGCAGGACTGGAAGGGATACTTTACAGATGACACAAAACTGGGAGGAGCTGTTGACTCCCTCAAAGGCAGGGAGGCCCCACAGAGAGACCAGAACAAATTAGAGGACTGGGCAGTCACCAACCACATGACGTTCAACAAGGGGAAGTGCTGGATTCTGCACCTGGGACAGGGCAACCCCAGAGGTACATACAGCCTGGGCAATGAGATGCTGGAAAGCAGTGCCATGGAAAGGGTCTTGGAGGTCCTGGTCGATAGCAAGTTGAATATGACTCAGCAGTGCCCTGGTAGCCAGGAGGGCCAACCGTGTCCTGGGGGGCATCAGGCACAGCATCACCAGCCAGTCGAGGGAGGGGATTGTCCTGCTCTGCTCTGCGCTGGTGCAGCCTCACCTGGAATATTGTGGCAGTTTTGGGCACCACAATCTAAGAAAAATATTAAGCTATTAGGGAGTGTCCAAAGCAGGGCAATGAGAATGCTGAAGGGTCTAGAGGAGAGCCATATGAGGGGGAGTGGCTGAGGTCACTTGGTGTGTTCAGCCTGGAGAAGTCTGAGGGGAGACCTCATTGCATTTACAACTTCCTTGTGAGGGGAAAATGAGGGGCAGGCATTGATCTCTTCTGTGTGGTAACCAGTGACAGGACCCAAGGGAATGGCCTGCAGTTGTGTCAGGGGAGGTTTAGGTTGGATATTGGAAAGAGGTTCTTCACCCAGAGGGTGGTTCGGCACTGGAACAGGTTCCCCAGGGAAGTGGTCACAGCACCAAGCCTGCCAGAGCTGAAGAAGCATTTGGACAATACTCTTAGGCACATGATGTGACTCTTGGGGATGGTCCTGTGCAGGGCTAAGAGTTGGACTCAATGATCCTTTTGGGTCCCTTCCAACTTAGCATATTCTGTGACTCTGTGATTCTGTTGTTATGTACAGTTTTGGTCAGTATGGTTAAAGAAAAGGATTGAAGCATCCCGTCTTTCTGGATGGTCTAAAACTTCTGTCTTCTCCCGTCAGGTTTTCCACAAATGTACTTGAGCTTTTCTTTACGTCTTATGTCTGAATTTGAGAATCCCCATAAAGGAATGGAAGATTCAAGCAATCTCTGAATGCAAATTCTTTAAGTTGGAAATGGGACTAGTAGAATCTCAGTGCATGTCCCTAAAAGATAATGCAGTGGTAGGTACTGAATAGAGCATACTTTATGATTTGCTGATGAATCTGGGGAGATTTACTTAGACACAGGATCAACCACTTTGAGAGCAGGGCAATAATTCAAGCACTTCTCCTGGGTGACAAGATTTCTGTCTTTCTGTAGTTGAGTTAGTGTGTAAAGGTGCAACAAGCTAACTCATATATTTTCAATTTTAATTTTTTAACAAAAGGCAATAAATATAAAGCACCCAACTGTTCTATAAAGTCATCATAAAAAAAGGGACATTGTGTAATAAATTACCCATTATTTATTTTAAAAAAGGATTTCTAATGAAAGATTAGGACTAACTGGATTTAATCACACTGGGAAAATAATGGCAACTTTCCAAGACATTTAAATCTTGTTCATAGGTATTCTACTTTAAGACTTTCTAGATTTCTATCTCATCTGTGGAATTTCCACTGTTTTGGAAAATTACTTTTTCCCTAAAGACCTGAAACAACTACTTTCAGTATGAATTATAAGTGTATATAGGCAAGATTTTGAATCTTGACTAACCAGTCCGATTTACAGAGCAAACTCTTCCTTTTTACAATAAAACCTATGTCATATTAGCAGTTAGCAATGTATATTGCTCTCCTTAATCTCTTTCTCCATATTCTTATAGCTTAGCATTACTTTCTTGTTCAACAGAAAAAGTTTTGAGGTTTTGAAGGGGTTTTTTTTGCTGCTAGTCTAATTCTAAATTTATCCCCATTTAACTGCATATGCTGTCATGTTGCTTGGGCATTTAGCTTAAAACTCTTCTGTTCTTGACTGTGTTTGCTACCATCATTGGCTGTGCTTTCAATTAAGTGTCACCTGAAAAATCGTTCATTTCTGTTTTTCTTTACTTTCTTTTTCGTTTCTTCTTTAACCCTTAAAACTAAAGCAAATCAAAATTTACCTGATCTTTAGTTAGATTAACATCCCAGAAAGGAAAGAGACATTGTTAAGTATGTGGGTCCATGTTAGTTCTGACAAAACTGTCCTCTGTTTCTACTTAACTTCAATATATTTGAGTCCATTAAACTATCCTGTTGGAGACCATAAAAAAATACGTATTTTAATGCAGATTAAGTATAATTGATACATATAAATTTACATTTCATGCAATTAAATACCCTCTACTTTTTTTCCTGAGGATGTTTTCAAGGACAGTGACAGTAAAAACTTGGCTCCAGTCAAATACTTGAAAATCAACTGGTTTACTTTTCAAAAGTCTTTAAAAGATTTCTTTAGACACTTCTGTTCATGTTGTCTGCAGGCTGAAAAGATTTCTTCCCTCAGAAACTTTATGTAATGAGCTTAGACATCAGTGCTTTTTAGCACTGATAAAATAACACCCTGTCAAATACTTGATGGTGGAGGGATGGTTAGTTGATTACTCATCTGACTGACCAAGTCACAGTCTTAAGATTTCAAGGTAGAGGGAAAAATACTGCTTTTGTTAATGCTTTCTCTCATCTCCAGGTGCCAAGAAGTCAAGTCGATGTTTTTAGGAGAGGATTTTACCCAAAGTCATGTTTAATTCTTCTAACTTGATCTAAATAAAGTGCATATCGTGTAGAAAATGAGTTAATTTTGTTCAGAGCTAGTCTTCTTAAGTGATGCTTCTTTTTTTAATGGCACCTTTCTCTTACTAAGTTTTGAGCCATGGTTCTTTGGGCCCCAGTCACATGTCAACATTTGTGATAGACCAATATGACTTTTTAGAAAGTTTGTAATAGAAAGCATTAGGAAAGCTCATATGGTCTCAGTGACTTCCACTGGCGGTCTAAGGGCTGAAGTTGCTGCTTTTGTAGGGCATTTTACTCCCCCCCTTTCTATGCAAGGATCTAGTCTAGCCATTTGAACATCTGATAAAGGAGTGGAGTGCTGACTATTGCGATACTTTTATTCTTGACATTTGGCCATGCACACCCATGAGTCATTCCTTGTCTGTCTGCTGTGCACAGGAACACCACCTGTGTGTCCATCATTCACACTCTGTACGTTGCTAATGACTTTGCAGTATGCATGCACAGCAGTGATTTTGATTTAACATTCATATTTGCACTCATTTCAAGGTCCTTTTACAGTGCCAAAGCAGTGCAAAGTGCTAGCAGTGGCCTAGTTGTACCTAAGGAATAAAGCACTATTTAAACAGGAAGGGTTCAGTTCTGTCACCCTGACTCTATTTTGTGTATAAGTACTTGCAGTTTTAGTGCATCTGTTTATGTGATAAAGTGCTGTTTTTGTGAGAAAGGGCAGCAAAATCAGGCCCTTGAGCCCAATGGGAAATAGGATACTAAATGACTCTGTTACAGAAGAAAAACTCTCATAAAAGAAATGTTTGATACTGGGGAGGAAAGAACAGGTCAGCAGGATAACACACCTTGAAGAACACAAGTGGTGATTATGTGTCATTATTTGTCCGTATTCCTTTTCTGTAATCTAGAGCTGCCTTGGCAAAGTTAGTGCAGAGCTCAGGATTAACTCTAGTGGGTTGTGGGCATACCTGAATGGCTTCAGTACTGCAAACTGAGTGTGATCTGTCTTTATTGGTAGCAGGCAAACAGAAGGCAATTTGGTCAGAATTCCTTCTATTATATTTTCAAGGATATTCCCTGTAGAATAAAACATTACTTTGAAATGTATTTGTTTTGAAGTATTTGCATCCATAGGGTTCATATTACCTCTGAGAATTCAGAAATAAAAGTTTGAGAAGAATGTCTGTGCATAACAGACTCTATACTTATAAGCTACATTTTCCCAGCATGCATATACTCCTGGAAAAGCTGGTAGCCCATGGCTTGGACAAGTGTACCCTCTCCTGGATTAGGAGCTGGCTGGAGGGTCGGGCCCAGAGAGTGCTGGTGAATGGAGCTGCATCCAGCTGGCGGCCGGTCACCAGTGGTGTTCCCCAGGGGTCTGTGTTGGGTCCAGTCCTGTTTAATATCTTTATTGATGAGTTAGATGAGGGGATTGAGTCCATCATCAGCAAATTTGCTGATGACACCAAACTGGGAGGGAGTGTCGACCTGCTGGAAGGCAGGCGGGCTCTGCAGAGGGATCTGGATAGACTTGAGAGATGGGCTGATTCCAATGGGATGAAGTTCAATAAAGCCAAGTGCCGGGTCCTGCACTTTGGCCACAACAACCCCCTGCAGCGCTACAGGCTGGGCACAGAGTGGCTGGAACGCAGCCAGGCAGAAAGGGACCTGGGGGTACTAATTGACAGGAAGCTCAACATGAGCCAACAGTGTGCCCAGGTGGCCAAGAAGGCCAATGGGATCTTGTCCTGTATCAAAAATAGAATGACCAGCAGGAGCAGGGAAGTGATCCTTCCCCTGTACTCTGCGTTGGTGAGGCCACACCTTGAGTATTGTGTTCAGTTCTGGGCCCCTCAGTTCAGAAAAGATATTGAGGTGCTGGAGCGGGTCCAGAGAAGAGCAACAAGGCTGGTGAAGGGACTGGAGCATAAGTCCTATGGGGAGAGGTTGAGGGAGCTGGGGTTGTTTAGCCTGGAGAAGAGGAGGCTCAGAGGTGACCTCATCACCGTCTATAACTACCTGAAAGGAAGTTCTAGCCAGGTGGGGGTTGGTCTCTTCTCTCAGGCACTCAGCAATAGGACAAGGGGGCACGGGCTTAAGCTCCGCCAGGGGAGATTTAAGTTGGATATCAGGAGAAAATTCTTTACAGAGAGAGTAATCAGGCATTGGAATGGGCTACCCAGAGAGGTGGTGGATTCACCATCCCTGGAGATTTTTAAGCGCAGATTGGACGTGGCACTGAGTGCCATGATCTAGTAAATGGACTGGATTTGGACCAAGGGTTGGACTCGATGATCTCGGAGGTCTTTTCCAACCCAATCGATTCTATGATTCTATGATTCTATAATTCTAAATATTGAATGATGGCAATTACTAAGGGCATTTGAAGAATGAGACATTGAGGAGTGTTGTCATATTATATTAGTTATGGGTAATAGCTGCTGACTTTGGAACAGTGATGTGAAAATCAGACCACTTCAGAAGCTCAATTTGGAAACTGGGGGAGTCATACAAGGTGACAGATCTGCACCAATCTAGGAAGTGTCTTGGAGGCAGATAACTGCTGTTTCATACATAAGTATTCAGAGTCCCAATATTTTTTCTATGCAAATCAGTGTCAAAATTCAGGTTAAACTGATTAGGATCGTCTCCTTGCAGGAAAGGATTTTCTGTTGCTACATCACAGATATGAGTTATAATTACATTTTAGATGGAGAAGAGTTGTGAATTCCATCATTTACATAATATGTTCAATCTAGCGGCCCTAGAAAAGTTCTTAATATAAGTTATTGTCTGTATAGAGTAATTCTTGTTCAGAGAAACAAATGAGGAAGGTGCTTTTCTGTGAATTTAGGAAGGCAATTTGCATTGGTATGCATTGTATGCATTTGTGCTGATCCTGCAATATGCATTTCTCATAGATGTATCCCTAACTCACATTTGCTGAGAATACATCCCAGCAGACTGCTTGCTCATCTTTGGTACTTTGCCTAAAAGAGATCTCCATAGCTAATGATGCTTAAGGCTTTTTGTTGCATCTCATCCCTCATCTGCATGGGGTCACCTTTGCCATTTTTGGAGAAAGACTCCCACAAAAGAAGGGTGTTCAGGAGACATTGACAGAGATCTGCAATACGTCTCAGGGAGGAAGGAAGATTCTCTCTGATCTGTGCTATAAGTAATAAAATGTGGCCAGGCAAATCATTTTTCTTCTCTGGAAAAGTTCAAATAAACCATAAGGGAGATATTATGAACTCATCCAGCGTATAAAAAACCTCATGTTCTCATTCATTTATAAGGCGACAATAAAGAATTTATTTTGTGTCTTGCATATTTATCATTTTTAGATGTCAGAAGCATTGCATTCTGTCATCACTTTAAAAGATTTTCTGATAAACCCTTCACATCTTCTAAAGAAGATGTGTCTTATACCAGGAAAAGAGTTCTTTTGCTGTCATACTATAATCTGTATTTTAGAATGGAATTAAATGTATTCAAAAAGAGCTGTTTTTAATATCTGAGTGTATTCATTAGGAGTGTTGCCTTTGTAAACAAAGCTTCCATACAGGAAAATTTTATAGATATGGAATTATCTTGGACTATGCAGGCTTCCTGAATGCAATAAAGTATGTCCCTGTTAAGATTTTTGCAAGCTATGCCGAGTTAGGAAGAAGTATATGTTGCAGTGAAATTGGTTTAGTAGGTTGTTTTGCTCAAATACAGAACACTAAATGCTCTTGGCAAATATGTAATTTCAAAGTTAGTTCCCCTGACTTGTCTCAGTTTGTTACCTCAGTCCCCCTCTCCAAACAGTGAGACTCCTATTTCTAGAATGTGCCCAGTTTGTCACCAACATTAGTCCTTAGCTGAAAAATCCAAACATTAATGCAATTTTTTTGGCCATTGAAAATGATAAAAGTGCTTTTCTGTGCTCTTTCTTTGCTTCTTTGTTCCAGTGCTACTTTTTGCTTGTGTACAATCTAATTTTCTTTAAATTGTCTGGCAGAAAAATACATGTGCTGCTGTTTAGATTATTGCTCACATTATTTTAGAATTAAAAATCAGAGTGTTGTGCTGTGGTGTGTTATTGAGTATTTACAGTGATATGCATCCTTGATTATTAGGGTAAGAAGCATTTTTTTAAAGGCTGTAAAAGGAAGGAGAAGCAGAAAAATGCACAAACTTTGAATATATGAATTCCCATTGTTATATCTTGGATATAGTTCCATTCTCTAAGTAGCAATGTTCACACTAAGTACATAAGAACTGTCTAATTTTTAGTGCTTAAAGTAAGGTTTGGCTTTATGTTTTTTGACAGCTCTGGCCCCTGTTTCTTTACATTTCAAGCAAAGAATAATATAAGTATACCTAAAACTCAGAAATAAAAACAGAGCATAACATGCACTGAGGCTGAATCCATTATCTGATGGTAGGTATTGCTTAGGATAGGACTGACTGTATTATGACCTGGCATATATTTTGTATAATTTCTATATTTTCATAATCTTTCCCTTTCTAAATATTCTTCTAAAACTAGAAGGGGTTTTAGAGATGAAATAGTGGAGGGAATCTTTTCTTTTCAAAGCAGACACTTGGCTTTGCTCCTAGGAAGTGCTACTGGTATATTTATCTTTCTTTTTTAGATAACTCTGGGGAAGAGAGGTTGAACTGCAGTAAATCTTAGTGTATACTGTGAACTGTATATTTAATTATATCTGTTCCCTGATAGACATGTAAGAACCTTAACGTTCCGGTTCTGCAGTCTAAAGTTATTTATTGCATATTTTTTTTCATAAGCGAATGCAATGATAGTACAATGAAGCTTCTTTTCTGGGAGCAGGATGTTGATATTTGCTACCATTCAGCAAACTTCCAAACAATAGGAAACTCCTGAATTTGGTGCATTTGCATATACTTGGAAAAAGTCTACTTTTAAATAGGACAGTGCTGTGTCGTTTTAAAGCACTGAAGAGTAAGTAATACAAAATCAACCAAGAGGATAATCTCTGACATTTACAAACATTTTATAATGACATTAGTTCCAAGTAAGTTAGCTGAGGCAATTTGAACCTGTAGACCCAAACAAATAAATAAGCATGGCTTGCCATCAGCTATTTCAAAAGTGTACCAGTATTGTTGTGGAGTTTTGTGCATCTGAATAAGCAGGGAGATTTCTCTGGGGCTTCCTTCAGTGAAGACATTGTCTGCTTTACTACGAAGCATTTCACAAACAGGTAAAAATGTTGTCACAGAAATTGCTGAGCTCTCTGGGATTTCTGCTGCAGTGTTTTAGAGCAGATCTAAAAATAATCGGTTTACTCAGTTACAGGGCTTAAAGGTGAAATTAGTTTTGATGAAACATCCCTGATTAGCAAGTTTGAGAAGAGTTTCCCTTGCTTACCTGTGAGACGACTTCATTGTTTATGCATCTCGTTAGAATATATTGTCACTGTGGGCAAGAGCTTGCACTTGTTCCCAAACTGACTTATGCCACATTCTCTGAACCCAAGCCAGTGCCAAAGCAGCTTTCTGCAAGCTCTGAAAAGTGCAGGGGAATAATAACTGTGCCTGTGCAAAGTTTTAGCATGAGCAAAGTGTGTGCTCAGCATCAGGAAGGAGAGCTAAGCATGGGTGTGCTGCTTTTGCTTGCTGTCTGCCTCTTGCCATAGGGGCCACAGTGACTTTCAGTCTTGAACTATGGCCATATGTAGATCAGAAAGACCGATACTGTGGTCAGCAGGTCCTTATGGGAAATACATCGCTTTGGCACAAGTGACCGGGGCAGTATGAGTGTGCAGAGTGTGGCGCAGGGAATGTGCTGTGCTTTAGTCTGCCCTTTAGTTCTGCAGGAACTTAGAAGGGCAGGCATGGCTGCAGGGCTTTGCTACACTGCCTCACAGCCAGTATGTTTTGCTGTATGAGGGCAGAAGCACTGGTATTTATCTCTGGACTAAAAAGATATTCAGTTCCCCACTTATTCAATTGCAACCTGTCTTCAGGGAAAATCTTATTTACTGAGGATATCAGCCACATTATTCCTCAGGGAAAAAAAGATGAAGAAGAGTTGTTCGAGTCAGCAGTCTGAGGGCCAAAGGAATTCAAAGACTAATAAGCAGACATGGCAACCACTTCTGTTCAGAGACTCAAGCAAGTGTGCAGAGTGGGGCTGACCAGTAGCAGAGACCCTTGGTAGGACAATACCACAGTCACAGAATATGCTGAGTTGGAAGGGACCCAAAAGGATCATTGAGTCCAACTCTTAGCCCTGCACAGGACCATCTCCAAGAGTCACATCATGTGCCTAAGAGTATTGTCCAAATGCTTCTTCAGCTCTGGCAGGCTTGGTGCTGTGACCACTTCCCTGGGGAGCCTGTTCCAGTGCCGAACCACCCTCTGGGTGAAGAACCTCTTTCCAATATCCAACCTAAACCTCCCCTGACACAACTGCAGGCCATTCCCTTGGGTCCTGTCACTGGTTACCACACAGAAGAGATCAATGCCTGCCCCTCGTCTTCCCCTCACGAGACAGTTGTAGACTGCAATGAGGTCTCCCCTCAGACTCCTCTTCTCCAGGCTGAACACACCAAGTGACCTCAGCCACTCCCCCTCATATGGCTCTCCTCTAGACCCTTCAGCATTCTCATTGCCCTGCTTTGGACCCTCCCTAATAGCTTAATATTTTTCTTAGATTGTGGTGCCCAAAACTGCCACAATATTCCAGGTGAGGCTGCACCAGTGCAGAGCAGAGCAGGACAATCCCCTCCCTCGACTGGCTGGCGATGCTGTGCCTGATGCCCCCCAGGACAGAGTTGGCCCTCCTGGCTGCCAGGGCACTGCTGAGTCATATTCAACTTGCCATCGACCAGGACCTCCAAGACCCTTTCCATGGCACTGCTTTCCAGCATCTCATTGCCCAGGCTGTATGTACCTCTGGGGTTGCCCTGTCCCAGGTGCAGAATCCAGCACTTCCCCTTGTTGAACGTCATGTGGTTGGTGACTGCCCAGTCCTCTAATTTGTTCTGGTCTCTCTGTGGGGCCTCCCTGCCTTTGAGGGAGTCAACAGCTCCTCCCAGTTTTGTGTCATCTGCAAACTTGCTTAGTATCCCTTCCAGTCTTGAACCCAAGTCATTCATTTGAAGAGCACAGGGCCTGAGATGGGGCCTGCAGAACCTCACTAGTGACAAGTTGCCAGTCTGATGTTGCCCCATTCACTATTACCCTATGTGCTTGACCCATGAGCCATTTGCTCACCCCCCACATGGTGTGTTTATCCAACTGTGTGCTGGACATTTTGTCCAGAAGGATCCTGTGAGAGACAGTATTGAAAGCTTTACTGAAATCCAAAAAGATCACATCAGCTGGCTTCCCTTGATCAGCTATGTAGGTTACCTTGTCATAAAGAGAAATCAGGTTTGATGAGCAGGACTTTCCTCTCATGAGGCCGTGCTGGCTGTGACCAATGACTGCATTGTCCTTCAGGTGTTTTTCAGTATCACCCCCAATAATCTTCTCCATAACTTTACCAGGCAATGAACTGAGAGTGACAGGCCTGTCGTTTCTGGGGTCCTCCTTTTTTCCCTTCTTGAAACTTGGGAGAATGTTAGTCAGCTTCCAGCCAGCTGGGACTTCTCTGAATTCCCAAGACTGCCCAGAAATCATTGAGAGGGGTTGTGCAATGACATCAGCTAGCTATTTGAGGATTCTGGGATGAATCCCATCAGGCCCCATAGATTTTTGAGGTCCAGCTGGAGCAACAGATCCCACACAGTTTCAGGGTCTACTGGGAGTTGATCTTTCTCACAGTCATGGTCATCAAGCTCAGGGCACTGAGACCCCCTCAGTCCATCATCCGTGTTGAAGATAGAGGCAAAGAAAGCGTTAAACACCTCTGCCTTGTCTCTGTCCCTGTTTGTGAGGTGACCATCCTCATACTGGAATGGGACGAAGATATTTCTGCTCTGCCTATTGCCATTAATGTATTTGAAAAAATATTTTTATTGTCCCACACATTTCTGGCAGCTTAAACTCCAGTTGAGCTTTGTCTGCACAAATTTTCTCCCTACAGTGGCAAGCAGCATCTCTGAATACTTCCCATGTCACTTGACCTTGCTTCCACTGGGCATACACCTTCCTTTTTTGCCTTATTTCCAAGACAAGATCCTTGCTCAGCCAAATTGTTCTTCTGCCTTCCCTGCTTGACATCCAGCATTTGGGAATTGCCTGCTCCTGTGACCTTAGGAGGTGATACTTGAAATGTGACCAGTGTCCCAAGTCTCTGCATCAGCAGTGCTCTGATAAACCTCTATCCCTCCAAACACAACTCCAAAAACTTTAAATATTTGCCCTGTAAACCATTTAAGACAATTAACCTGATGTGGTGTTCAAAAGTAAAAGCTTGATTTAAAAGTAGGGAATTTACAGAAGCACAACTGAGAGTTAAATTTGGCTTGTGAAGCCTTTATTTCTGGTACTAATGTTTAAGATGGAAACAACCCAGCTTGACTTCCTGTTCCCCAAAGTGAATTTGTAGGCCTGAGATTTAGAAGAAAAAGCCCTTTTGCTGGTATATTGAGATATTTAACCTGCAAAGCCGTAAAAGAAGGCAAAAATGTAATTCTCACAACTCTTTGATGGCTTTTTTTTTTTTCTTTTAGAGGGAAACCGCATTTAAAAACTAGAAACAAATGCCAATTGTAAGATGCATGCTTTGATGCTGATTTCCTGCTACCATCTGTTCTGTAACAAAAAGGCAGTCGGTTTCTGGGTCAGAAGCAAGGCTCTGGTAGTAACTTTGTACTTGGAGGATGTCACGTACTTTAAACCAATTCACTCTTGTGGTGCTGTGCAGTGAGAGGTCATCTGAAAAGATAACCCAGGACCATTTAAATCACACAGTTTTAGCAAGAGTCTGTTAGTTTTAAGCACTAGCACAATTTGGCCAAGGACTATGGGTAGATTGATTCTTCAAAGGTTAGTGCACATCTAAGTAAGACCTGGAGGCTTGCTGCAAATAGTTTTATGTTTATTCTTTTTTAAGACTTCCTTTATAGAAGTTTCTAACTAGGTGACACTTTCTAGTTTATATCCAACTTTTGTAATGGTGAACTTTAAAGTACAGGATGATTGTCCTGTCTGTAACTGCAATACATCCTCATGGAATATGAATGGGTTATCCCTTCTCTGTATTTTGTTCTAATAAATGACTGCTTTTTGTAAAAGATGTCACACAAGTCACGTTCTAGTTAACAATATATTATATTTTCAAAATTGTTACAGTCGAGTTTTTAGAAATGCCTGAAATATGTTATTGACCACTAATAAAAACTGAGAGGGAAAATTATTCTATTGCCATGGTGTGTGATCTAGTGCTTTTATTATGTATGGAGGTTTGTGGGAGCTGAAAGACTTGCTTTTTGTTACAAGCTTCCTGAAATTACTCTTCTGCCCTATTTTTTTGCCTTGTTTTCATTCCTTTTCCAAATGAAGTTCATATATTGTTCATGAAAGAAAAGAGTTGTTAAACACTTTTAGTTGCTAAAACACTGTTTTAGCAGGTTTAGTTTGGGTTGTTTAGAAGAAACCCAGGAGACCAATATTTACAAGTATCACCACTTTGGAAATGGTTGTTGAGTATTTTGAAGAAGTCTGGAAATGTCTTGAAACTGGCAAAAGCAAAGCCACCAGCATTGAAAGAGGATCTAATCTTCCTATCTCCTCTCTCCACTGACAGCATAGGGAGTCTAGCATTTCCAGGGGGTGCTGGAGTTCAGTTACACTGAGACCCTTCATCTGGAAAGTTAGGAAACCCATAGGACACACAGGGTTGTCCTAGTTGCCAGTCTAGTGTTGGCATTGCCACTCATCTTCTACAGAGGAGTCAAGGAGCACCCTGGGGGAAAACAGATATTACAGGCCTTGCTCCTGGGGAGGGGCATGTGCTTTGCATGGCTGGATTGCCAGATAAGCACAGACATGATTCCCAGTGAATGGACTTCACTGACCTCTCTCCCCTTCTTCTCTGGGATAAGTGGGCACCTTGAAAGCCCCACTGCCTGTCTATCACCAGGGTTCACCCTTTCTGGGTGCCCTGTCTGCTGGCCCGCTGCCTGTCATCCTCCTGTGCCAACAGCAGTAAATCACTTGTAACTTTTTTAGGGACTGAAGCGGAGTCCATGTGCTTGTCTGCCTTGTTTTGTCTTGCCCTGGATCTTCACTTTCAGGTTCAGTGGTGGGTTCTCAGTACATTTAGCAGCCTACAATGTTGATAGGTGGACTTAATCACATAATCATAGGTTATGCTAGAAAGTAACTGCTTGGATTGCTGTCTTGGACATTCAGTAGGTTTTCTGGAACTTTACAAATAATTTTCTGTCCTCTTTTTTCTCCTATTAACCTAGGAGTTGAATGCTAGTAATTGAATCCCCTCTTTATTCAGAGAAACATGGGCAGTGGCCCAGCAAGGTTGCACATATCACAAGCACTTGTGAGTTTACCTTGCTGTGATGGAAGCTGAGGACAGAATCCAAATGGAGAGATTAGAATTAATCCTTGGAAGTAAAATGAAGTTCAAAAATTGTTTATTTGACAATTTATTTTATTTCTCTAGCTGCTGCTATCCTATATAGTCCACCTATCCCTTCTTGATAAAGTGATCATTTATCATTCAGAAATATGCCTCAGTTTTTTTCTGTGCTGGTGCACACAACTAATGCATTTCAATAATGCGATCCAGAGGGAGCAGTTTGGAAGATGAGAGGATAATTTACTCACCATGTGCATTCAGTCCTCAGCCTTCTTGCTGAGATTCCCCTGCTGATTTGGATTCTGTTTTCTGATATAAACCTGCCCTACTTGTGATAACCAGAAATGTAGTGAGCCTACTAGTTTAATTCAAGGGTAGGATGGTACAAATTCTGGTTTTAGTCTTTGGAAATCAGAAAACTCAGTTCTGTTTTAATCTGCAGACATATGCCTAGTTCTGGCATTGCTAACTCTGTACAATTTGAGAGCTATACTAGGAAAGACTGTGAAATAATTACAATCACTAAAATATGAACAGATTTTAATTTATATTAGAGAAATCAAACACTTCATACAGCAAGTAGATGATAGTCATCTAAATGCTCAATAAATGTCCAATAATACATGTGGAAAAAAGCTTATCAATCAGTGTGGATACTCTGGTTGGTGCTAAGACCATCATAAGCAGGAACAATCCATAGGGAGTTTGAGTGGGTTTCAGTGAAACATTTAGGATGAGGGGAAAAGTTCTCTGCCTTCATCATCATCACTGGAGACACTGTCAGGAGGATGAGGCTCACCTGGGACCCCATGGCTGTCCTTACTGACTAGCCTCCAGGGAGTTTTTCCTCCTCCTCTCTGCGTTTTTCCCTCTCCTGTTCTCTTTTCTCTGTCCTTCTCTGCTTTCTTTTTTGTTTTTCCCCTCAGATTATTTTGTCTGTTAGAGTCAATGCATGTCATCGGCAGTGGGTCCTGCTGATAAATCTTTGTGCACATTACTCTGCCTCAGCATCCTTTGTGCCACAGGGAAATTGGCGATCAAAGTTGAAGGAAAAAGCTGTAAGAGAAAGTAAAAGGTTGTAATCCAGACAGGTAAAAGCTGAAGAGGAAAGAGGGGTCAAGCTGCAGGACCTCAGGCCAGACATAGCGCTGGTATGGATTTGCTGCTGTGGTTGTGCTGATCTCTGCCATCTAAGTGCTCTTGCTGTGGGTACAGTTTGTAAAAGGAAAATTATGGGCTGCTTTCATTGTTCTCTGCAAAATTGCAGTTTTTCTGGAATAAATGCATCTGTTCAAGGATGTCAATGGCACTGATATATCAGACGCAAGAACTCAGTGCCAGCAAACGTTTGTAGGACATCAGAGTGTGTCTCTGTGTTGAAGAAAGTGCACAGAGGCACAGGCTTGCATCCCTAGCTGGATGCAGAATGTATCAAAGTTCTTCTGCTTATTAGGTGTCTATTAAATTGCTTCTCCTGCTTCCTGCTACAGAGGGTGCTGGACACTGCGTAATCGTAGACTCATAAAGTCCTCTAAGTTGGAAAAGTTCTGTAAGATTGTGGAGTCCACAAATGGAGAGAGACAAGCATCCCAACCAGTGAGCACTCATGAGTGAGCATATATGAGCCCAAAGCCCAAAGGAGCTGCAGGGCTGAGGTCCCCACCACAAGGTGGGTTGGGTACTACATCCCACCAGCAGTCCCTACCTCTGCCTGTCAACCCCAGCAGAGCTCCCGGTAACTATCAGAAACCTGTCTGCAGAACTATAGAACCAGGAGACCCCGTAAAGTGACCCATTTTTACATTCACTACTCCTTTTGCTTATAAAACCAGATTTAGCTCGATCCTTTTGTTTTATTTTTCTTGTGTGTATGCTAATTGTATATTCCATGGAAAAATATAACCGTCTGACTTATTCACAAAGAGATACAATATCAAATACAGTGTTATTTTTTTCTATTCATAAGTATGTGATAGAAAACAGCAGGTGTTATATTTTGTCTTGGAGCAGATAACATTCAAGGAAGAAGAAAAGGAAACCTCTCGTTTTCCCATGGTTAAGGGAGTGATAAATTATTCCAATGATTGATAAGGATAGAACTCACCCAGGTAACAAAGCTTTGGGAAAGAAAGCACATAATAGTAATAGTGGTAGTAATAAAAGGAGTAATAAAAGATGAATATATGCTTACACTGCTAAAAGCTCATTTGGATGCAAGCTCCAAAGCTTTGCATATTATTGTATCTAGAAGAAAAGCTTTTTATTGCCCTTAAATTAAAAGAAAGAACAAAACCAAGCCACTGTACAAATGCAGTTGATTTGAGGCTTTGACTGACAATGGATGATCCAAAGTCTTTCATTTTTACTTGCATTTGTGTGTGTCACAAAATTGAATCCCATTCTATAAAGAAGAATTTATAGCTCCAGCTGTCTTTGCATCTATCAAATAAGGAGCATAAATATGCAAACACTTCTAAAACCCAAGAAAATTCTCATGGGAGGACGTTGAAATGAGAGGAAAGGAGTCCTATTCATCTTCCTTTTGTTTCCATTGACTTGCTCTTTGTCAAGAGGGATATTCCTTCACCACATTTCACCCATTGCTCTTGGTATCTAATAAGTATATCATATACCCAATGAGTTCTCCAGACTCATTCAAGATTCCTGATCTATTGCACAACAACTCTAAGGTGTCACAGTGCCTGGCAGGGAACAAAATCACAGTTTCCACCCTCTTTTTCAGTTGCACTGAACTGTCCTTATTCTGGTGCTCCTCAGTCCATTCTTGGCGACTTGCTGTGTGGTTTTGCCAAGGTCTGCTCTGCAGAAAGCTGTATGCCAGGTTTGGGTCTGCCATGCTGCCATGCAATCTGCTGTCCTGTGCCCAGAACCTGCTGTGTTGCCGGGGCTGCTCCTGTGGGCCAGAGGGAGGGTAAGAAAAATCCATGTGGAGAAGTTCACAGTGAAATGTCTTTTTGGCCAAGACAAAATTTACCAGGTAGTCTAGGTGTTGGCTAGAGTCTGTCATTGGAATAAGTCTGTCAAGAACAAGACAAAAACATTCACTGATTTTTATGGACTAGATCATGGGCTCTGTGCACAGACTTAAACTATTTAAAAAGTCTTGTCTTGTTCACCCAATTCATCAATATGAAAAAAGAAATGATTAAAGGTTGGTTTTAATGGAATACAAGAGAACTAACTCACAAAATGTGTCCACAGTCTTGTATTCCGTGCAGTCCCTTGCTGATCACATCTTTTATTGGTATTCATCTGAGCTGGTGATGAATCTCTTCTGTATATTCTTCACTCCTCCAGTGTAATTGAGCCTTGCCTATCTGACATATGTTTAGATAACTGGCTGACTGTGGTGCTGTGCAACTGATTTTAAATTGATGCTGAATAGTGGAATAGTTGCTTGTGGTACAAAATAATAAATGGAAGCAGCTCTGAGGTCTGCTCAAGAGCATTTTAGAGATCAGTGTTAAATTAGACCTTGAGAAATTAGGCACAAATCTGTGCAAGTCAATAGAATTGCTTATGCCAGAGCTGAGTGTGGCATAGTGAGCTATAAGGTGGGTTTGTAAAGCTTCTGGGTGCACAGAACAGTATCTGAAATGAGCTTTTCTTGTTGGTCTTGAATTAACATAGAGAAAACTTTAGATACTTTGAAATTTGCTAGAAAATTATGAGCACAAAGATGAAAAGCTGCTATATTGGAACAGAAACTATTCAGGTATTTAGGGCACTAGAAGTACATCATGGTAAATAAAAGTCTGATTCTCTGCTTTCCTTAGCTTAGAACAAGGACTTAAACATAGTTGTCCCTCTTTTCAGAGGTCAACAACACTATTACCATTTGGCTCTTCTGTTAGGTCATTCTTCACCTGTCATCTGAAGAGGCAAACAATTCTAAGACATGTTTTCAGCACAGAAGTACAAATGGCTCATTCTGGAAGTCTCTGTCTGAAAAGAGCTTTTGTCAGAAATTAGATTAAGCTTAACATTTTTTTCACCTAGCTTCTTAGTACATCCTTTTACCTGAGAAGATGGCCTCTGACCTGTGTCTTTAAACCAACTGAATTTTTTTTTAGGCATCTGCTGACTCTTTGGATGTGAAAATGTGTTATAACTTGTGATTTTAAAAGTTGGAAATTTTAAGATGGGTGTTTAGGCTTGCTGATATGGTATGTAGGAGTCATTGCAGCTTCACCAGTTATGTATTTACCCTTCATTGTATTTACCCTCGGAAAATGATGCCTCTGCTAATGTCTCTACGTCAAAGACAAGGATGGGTTTATTTTGAACTTAGCTTATTAGCAAAAATCTCAGGATCTACTCTCTTTCTTGGACTGATGGATTGTAAATAGGCTCAGAGCTGAATCAGAGATTTGGTGTTGTGTTGCCGTTCATTAAGTAGACTGAAGTAAAAAGAAAGGGCTGAAGGTCTGACTTGCTTGGCAGGCAGCAAGGAAGAAATCCTTAGCTTGCATCTCTGCCATTCAGTTTAAAAATGTTGAATGCATCTGACGAAATGGAACATTATTCCCACCTGTTTAAATTCTCTCTAAAACTTTTGCAGTCTGAATTTCCCCAACAAAATGTGAAGGTTTCTTTCCTTTTCTGGGCATGTTGTGGAAGATACCTATTGCTCCCAGCTACCTTTGAATGAACAAAGCTGCAACTCAGTTAATAAGACTCTCAGTTTTGCCAGTTGTATAATTTGAACTGGTCAAGTAGGTGAGAAGAGAAATTAGAATAATTGAGCTAGAATTATGTTTTTCTGTGGCAAAATTTGACATAAAGAAAATGCCCTCTTATGGATTCTAGCTGAAGGAGAAGGTATACTTTACAAGTGCAAATGAATTTTTGTTGAACTGTTCTTGTCCATTTTTCTTGAAGTGAAAGGATGGAGTCAAGTTCAGAGGCAATTAATTTTAAAATCAAGAACTTACTAACAGGTTGCAAGAAATAAAAAAATAATAAAAGCATGTCTCTGCACTGAATTTTATACTTGGAAGGTTTTGTCAGTTTCCTTTGATGTTATTCTCTGTTTACTTGAGATACTACACAGATAAGAATGTTTCACTTTCTTGACACAACAATAGTATGTATGTTCAATATCATACTTTAGAAATTTTTAAATAGTGATGTTCTTAGTCATATTTTGCAGATCCTAATTATGATTTTGAATTCTTACAGTCTTGGTCTGCTGAATGATTTCACAGTAGTTTTTTTCTATGTTATCAGTGGGCTGAACTTATAAAATGGGGATGCTATAGAAAAACATTTACATTGGCTTTCACATTTTTCAGTGATGGAGGCATGCTTTCTTGTTTTTAGGTTATTGCATAGCTTTCACCTTACTGTCCATTCTTCTATCCAGTTACATGCTAAATAATCTATTCAGATTGTTCCTTTGCACTCTGGGCCTACATCAGTTCTGCTACCATGGCATGTCTGGAGGATAGGCTGAAGTTGCTATTTCTCACACTAAAGGATTCATTTGTGGTCTGTTTCCTTGATTTCATCATAATTGTGCCAGGGTTGCATGTGAAACTGCTATGCAATCCTATTAAATTGGGAATGACTTTGTCCTACTGTCCTGCAAAGGAGAAGTCAGCAGGTACTGTCAGACTGTCTGAGAAATTGAGACAGTGATTTCTTGGCTATTCCTGTCTTGCTAAACTAATGGTAAACCCAACAGCCCAGTTAGGAGTCAGGTCTGGTCTGGTCTCTTTGCCAGTCAGTGTTGACTGTGAATGCTCTGAGGATTGCCATCGTTTAACTAAAATTTTCGCTATGGTAGAAAGAGCTCTGCTGAAAAGAGATTTTTTGCCATGTTTAGCCCTGATATGCAAAAAAAAGTATATTTTGAGTCTGTATTTGGTTATGAGTATGAATGCTTCTTTATTACAAAAGGTGGTATAAATAACAACACTAGATGCAGTCCTGGAAACCATTATGGGCTTTATTTTTCATCAGTGTGAAAGGAGGATAACTTGTTTCTTTGCAGAATTGGACTGTTTATGAGTGTAGTTCATGGAACAGAGGGTAGACTGTAATTTTACTGACTTAATCCCATGCTTGAAGATTAATTTAAAACTTTTTTGCCCCTAGGGAGAAGATTATCTGTTTGGCTTAACATTCAGTGGCATTTACACTATGTTTGGATGGCTCCCATAATTTCATTTTTAACTCTGAAACTAATTTTGCATTTTGAATCCCCTTTCTCCCCCCAGTACTCAGAAGGGTTTTAGATTGTTTCAGCTGTCTCATCACCTATGAGCAGTTGCATTATGTTTAGTTTTAATCAAATTGTGTACAAACAAAATGCTTGCTCTTAGGCATTTCTCCCGAATGTTGGGGAGCTAGGATTCATATTATGCTGTAAGAAATATGAATTGATAAACACACATTTTTCCTTAACACATGATTAAAAGGAGCCATGTCATTATTGTGAGGATTAGAGTTATCCAAATTGCAAAAGAATTAAAAAAAAAATCTGCTAATATTTTAGTTATACATGGAAGAGACTATAACAAACTCTCTATCTCTTCTGAAAAAAATCTTTTTAGTATTTATATTTTAAAGAATCTGAGTTATAGTCGGCACAGCAAAGTGTTTCCTTCAGGGACTGTGTGCATTGACTCTAATTTGGATCAATTCTGTGTGTGCAACTAGGAATCCTGGAAGACGATAAATACACCTACTTTTACCTTTCTTATGGAGAATCAACCCCCCCCCCCCCAAACTGGTTGGAAAGGTGCTGAAGCTTCCCTTTATTTTTTTTTAGTTGCATCATTTTTTACCTGTGTTTCTTGGTGTTTCTTTTCCAGTATAAACTGTGTGATTGATCCTGCTGGGTGACTAAAAATTAAAGCATGATGTAACTAACTTTAATTGCACTTTAATTTGTAGCTCAAACTGTTCTCTCCTTATGTCCCATGAGATCAAGATGTGGCATCAACTGTGAAGCCAGTTTCCATCAGACATTTTAAACAAGGCAGAGAGAGTAATGTGTGCAAATGCATAAATTAAAAACAAAAAAGAATTTCTCTCAGAGCATGAATTAATTTCTTCTTGTTTTTTTTTCCCAGTCTCATGTACCATGTAGAAAGTATTTCAATCTAGATGAGTGGGTATGTGAAAGGATATGTTGTCCCTTTTGACAACTTGATTCAGATTTGAGTACAGATGAAAGTATGCCTGACATTTATTTACAAGACTGTACTGGGAGACAGGGCTGCTCTGTTCAGTGACTGAGTTTTTTGTTTGTGCTGAGAGTCAGCAGCATGCTAATATACCTCAGAATCCTTTCTTACAGGTCCTAGATAAACTGCACTGGGATTTCATTGACATAGCATATCAGACTTCATCAAGGTAAATTTTGTTAAGGACTTATGCATATTCAGTAATGGATGCCAGTGAATGGACTAGTATATTTTTTTGTGACGGTGAAAAGGGAAGCTTACAGCGTGTGTTTACTCTGCTCAGAAGCCCATAGAAAGTGCTTGTTCTTTTTCATATCATACCAAATCATGTTTAGAATACAGAATTCAAAGGTAGTTAGTTTTATTGCACAGATATAACTTCAGTGTACCATGAAAAGCCCTCATCTACTTCTAGCAAATTTTGTTTTTGTTCCTGATGGACAAAGGATCAAATCTTTCTGGTCTGGATTATCTTCTGCTATGTGGAAAGGGAAAAAAAAAGGAGGATTTCTCAGTTGCCATTATTGGCGGTAGTGCAATATGAAGGTTAAAACTAAGATGAGTGTTTTATATTTGCAGTAGCTTCCATGCCAGCTGGAGGCTGCCAGAAAGCATGCTCCTGTCAGTCCCAGTCACTGTTTCTAGAACTTTTTGTAAAGGTGATACCAAGAGTCTGTTTCTTCCTGTACTTAGGGGATTATGAGAAGGAGGAATGTAGATCTCATTTCTGCATGACCATGAACAGGACTATGGAAGTGGCTTTTGGCCTTACGTAATGCAGACATAGTAAGCTGCTCCTTACCCTCAGAAACTGACAAAATATATGCATATCAAAGTTAAGTTCCATGTCATTCTGATGTCTGCCCATGAATACCCTAAAAAAGGTATCGTGGTTTAGTCCCAGCTGGCAGCTGGCAGCCTCTTGCTCACTCACCCCTGGTGGGATGGGGCAGAGAATCAAAAGGATGAAAGTGAGAAAACTTGTGGGTTGAGATAAAGACAGTCTAATAGTTAAAGCAAAAGTTGTGCACAAAAGTAAAGCAAACCAAGGAATTCATTTACCACTTCCCATGGACAGGCAGGTGTTCAGCCATCTCCAGGAAAGCAGGACTCCATCACATGTAATGGTGACTGAGGAAGACAAACACCATCACTCCAAATGTTCTCCCCCTTCCTCCTTCTTCCCCCAGCTTTGTATGTGAGCATGATGTCGTATGGTATGGGATATCCCTTTGGTCAGTTGGGTTCAGCTGTCCTGGTTGTCTCCCCTCCCAGCTCCTCACGCACCCTCAGTGGTGTGAGAGGCAGAAAAGGCCTTGACACTGTGTAAGCACTGACCAGTAATAACAAAACTAGCCCCGAATTATCAATGCTGTTTAAACACAAATGCTAAACATAGCCCCAAACTGTGAAGAAATTTAACTCTACCCCAGCCGAAATGAGCACAAAAACTCATTGCGTTGTTGACTTTCAGTGTAAAGTGTGAGTCAGAAGTTTCCGTTCCCAGAAAATATTCAGGCTAAATCCAATAACGAAAGAGATGAAGATGTGTGGGAAAGGCATACAGTGTGTATACCAGACAGGTTGATGATAGGTGTGCTGATGTTAGTTCCCACTCTTCTTAGGTATTGCTTGAATAAATATGAGTCACTTCAAACTTCCCTGTCTTCAGAGCTCCAGAA
This sequence comes from Pipra filicauda, assembly GCF_003945595.2. NCBI lineage: Eukaryota > Metazoa > Chordata > Aves > Passeriformes > Pipridae > Pipra > Pipra filicauda. The sequence goes on along the minus strand of NW_024104321.1, from coordinate 4,389,238 downwards.
ACCAAATGGCAGCTGATTTCCATAATTTCTTCCAGCAAGCATGCGTGGTGTGGAAACACATTGCTCAGTTCCTGCTTTGTGGTTGGAAATCCTTCTTTGCCCGATGTCTCGCTGAGGCTTTTGACTACTTGTGGTTTGTGCCGCTCGCAGCTGCTGTTACTCCAAAGTGTTCCTGCAGCACAGGTGTGACCTTGGTGTCTGTGTTTTGTGTCAAGACCAAGGGCTGTGGTGCAGGGATGTGGCTGGAAGGAAAGGGCTTTGCCATAGAAGCTCCTCACTTTGACCTTAATCCTGTGGGGAAGTCAATACCATTGCTCTCCAGTGCATATATGAGCAGACTGTGGACCCAAGAAAAGTAGGTAAAATGCAGAAAAAAGAGAAAAAAAAAAGCAACTCCTTGCTTACCTGCTGCTTTAATCTTAGGGGCCCAGGATAAACAAAGGTTCTGAGGTAGTTGCAGACAAGTGGTATTTTTACAAAGGTTACGTGTAATCCTCCAGGTAGTGTCAGACAGGCTCTCACTGATGCAGGATCAGGCTTTGGTGAAGCCTTCAGTCTGTTCACCACTGAGCACTGTATTCACTGACTGTCAGATGAGCCCCTAGTTAATTTTTCTATTTTTACCAGTTTTTAGAAAAAATCAAGCAGTGGAAAATGGGACAGTGGCGTTCTGGTAACTCAGCCCATGCCTTGGCTACCCCAGACTTAAGTGTGGAGCTGTTTCCCGGGGCAGCTCTGTCATTGCTGGGACAAAGAGACTGCCCAGGCAAACCCCCTTAATTGAAACACAGATAAAAAATGTTTGCATAATACCTGGTTATAACATGTGGTTGAAAATTTTCCCATTCAAAATTTTTGAAGGGATAGAAAAGGACACTTGCTTTCCACCTCTACTCTATAAGCTTATCTGAGTACATAAGCACTGGGAACAGTTTGTCCTTGGAGTCATGTAGGTTCCTGAATATGGAAATATTTTTTGTTTGTTGTGGTTTGGTAGACTGTCCCTAGCCCTGTAGTTCAGGGTTTGCCCTTGTACTGGTCTCCTCCTTTGTCTTCCCTGAGCCTGAACTATGCTCCAGAAAATAAGTTTTCCTGTGGGGAAAATGTGTTTCCAATCCTTTAGTTGCAGAGACAACTTTTAAAGTGCAAACAAGTAAAGTCTGTTTGAGTTCCCAGGCATCCTGGCTTTATCTATAATGAAGATATAACCAAGCTGGCTTTGAACCAGGTACTGTGCCAGAAACAAGGACAGTGTGCTGAATTAAGGTAGCAAATTAGCTGTGATGAAAAGCTGATACACAGGGCTGGGTCAAGGCAGCTTCCTTGCTTCTGAACTGGCTTGGTCCAAGGAGCCTTGGGGTTCTCTCTGCAGCACTGCTGAGTAGGCACCTCTCCAGCAGTGAAAGGTTATACAGCTATAAACTGCCTATAAACTGCCATTACTAATCTTATTGAGGTGCTCTCGGAGGTGCTGGCTCCTATTCAGGCTGTGACCCTGAAATGGATGAGGCTGCTTTCTCCTTGCATCCCATTGCTCTGATTTCTGCAGAAAGGAAAACAGAGCAAAGTCCAGGAGGATCCCAGCTTAGTAGTCAAAATCCTGGAGCATTCTCTGTTTTTTTTTGTTTGTTTGTTTTTTTTTGTTTTTTTTTTTGTTTTTTAACTACATACAGCCTTAGGCTGTAAGGGTGGGATTCATCTCATTTAACTGAAAGTGTTAGAAGGTTAGCTATCAGTTCTGGACTGGTTTTGTGGGTTGCCTCAAAAGGAGAGAGGCAGGTACTCCCAGTGAATATTTTATCTCTTCTGGAATAGATGAGATAAATCACGCTCTGGAAGTATCTCTCTTTCTCCATTGACTGCAATGAAGAAACCTCAATGATTACATTGAACTTGATGTTGGTCTTTTAGACAACTGGAGTTTGGTGAAGTACGTCTTTTGGTATTTGAAGTAGCACCTCAGCGATGTGCTGAAATATTTGATATTCAGGGTTTTATAAAAGAAGAGGCATGTTCCAAGTCTGAGGATATGAACTACTTACTATAAATAACAGCTTGTTTATTAAAGTGATGAGAAGGTGACATGGGGGAATAAACCATCTGAGATCATTTAAGAAAAAGAAAAACTCAAAAATCCCACAAAGCTAAGAGTTGAGGGAAATCAATATATGAATCTAGCTGAAACAATTGCATAAGTAACTACAACTAGATCTTTATTAGATCAAGTTAGCAGGGCACATTTTATGGGTAGTATTGTAGGGAGTATGCTGCTTTATTTTCCTGGTTTTGACTATTAATCTAGCCATATATATAACAAATGCCTTTCTATTAAATTTCCAGTAGATAGCAGCAGTTCACAGAAAGTATTTTTATCTTTTTTCCTTTTGTTTTCAGTGAATGTACCTGTGAATCAATGAAATCTTAAAGTTTTTCCTTTCCATTTAGGAAGTTCAGTGATGTTTTAATACATGCAGTGCATGCTGATTTTGTCACTGTAGTTAATTTCTGAGGAGTATTGTTAAGTATTGAATTTACCTTGAGACTGAGCCAGTTAAAAACACTTTTATTTGCAACATCAAGGAATAAAAAAAAAAAGAAGATCAAAACAGGGCTTTTCTTGGTCAATTTTTGTAGGTTAAAGTTACATTAAATTCGTTAGTTTAAAGAGAGCATTATAAAGTGTATTTTCCTCAGAAACTTGATTAAACTCAAAAGTTGTTTTAGAAGCTAGAAGCATCGATGACTTGAAATGTCCCCACAGACCATGTCTGACTTGAACAAAAATCCTCAGAGTTCCTGAGTTTGGTGCACACCCTGGCAGTGACAGAGGAATAGTTTCAGGCTACTGAATGGGAGTGGCTACATCATCATGCACCTGCCAGGTATCTCTTGAAGTGATTGTACAGACAAGGTGGGAGCACACAGAACTGTGCTCTCCCAGGAAGTGATTCTTTTTGGCTTCAACCACCAAACAGACCATTTTTGAACATTTTTTGAGTAGATTGAGAGCTGGTTTCTGGGAAATGAGGAGGCAAATGACATTGTTTCCAGATCATATCTGTAATCAGATCCCTAGATGGCAGGAAAAATAGATTATGAAACAGGAAAGGGCGTATTATCATTCTTGTGTCACACTGTACATTTATTCCACCTAAACTTCTAATTATACTTAATATATTCTGATATGAATAATTTCTTTAGTCTTGCCATTTGTATAGATAATTTTGTCTGCTGTAAGTCTTACAATTTGTTCAGAATTAAAATCACTACTCACCTGTAATTGTCTGACATTCCTGCACAGCATTTTTCCTCTGTAAAATCTACTGCAGCTTGGTTTGTCAGAGGCAGTATCCTGTGTACAAGCACCTCACTTACAATAACCGAAGTCAGTTGCGTAGAAGTCAGTTTTCTTTTATATCTGTAGAACAATTTGGGGAATCTTATTCTGAGTTTGTGTTCTGAAATTATGCAAGATATTCAGTAGAATAGTGCCAAATGGAGAGGTTTAAAATAAAGGTCGATTTCTTAGCTTTTTTTTAAAATATATATAATACATTTAGCTATTGTTGCAGTCCTTGTTATGTATTTATTGCATCAGTGAGTTGAAAGCTGAGATGTTTTATTCATGGCTTAACTGCTAATGATTTTTTTGTCTTCAGACTGTACACGAGTTGTGAGGAGAAAGATGCCATGTATGACGCAGTCCTTTACTTGGCAAGCAGCTCCACCAACATAAAGGATGACAAAATCTGACTGAGCAGAAATGATTGAGTTACTTTTGAATTCTGCTAAATTCACAATTGATGAAGTTCAATACAAGAGACTGAAAAATTACTGAAATCTACATTTCTGGCCTTAAACTGTCTGAAGGCCAAAGGAAAACAGCAGCTTAATTTGCAGCATGCTCAGGACTGAGCCTAGACTGAGATTTGCTTTGTGAAGATCTGACCTGCCTCTATGGCCTATCCTCATTCCAGTTACCAAGCAAATGGATTCATTATTTGGGCTTACTTGTTTTGATGTCTTTGAAAACACTAAATACATGACTTTGTAGCTTATTGGCATTAATCAGCTGTATTAAAATTTTAGGAAAATGTGAGCTACTTATTTCTTGTACAGCAATCAAATACTGATTTCATCAGTGCTTAAAACTACTGTGGAGTAAATTGATTAAAAGAAAAAAGTTAAGAATAAAGGGAAGCTAGAGAAAAAGTGAAACTAAATTTTATATATAAATAGTAAATTTGATGTTTAGAACAGCATATGGCTATCAACTCAAAATCCAATCCTTATGGAATATGAGACCCTGAGACTTTAGAAGATTTTAAGTCCTCATCTAGTGATTTCACATTTTCATCAACCTTGCCCCTGAAGATTGCTAAATGCTTCTTTCTTATGAAAGAGTCTTAAAGCACAAGCATTCACTGAGCATGTCTATTTGCATGTAGTATCAACTAGTGATTTTTAGAATTTGTCTACACTCCTCTCAGAATGCAATATAAATCTCTGTTATTAGCAGAAGCAAATTCCATGTATTCAAATGTCTGGAGTTCCTCACAGACAAACTTTTTATGATTTTTTTGGCAAGCAGCAGCCACTGCATTTACTTAGCTGGCTCAGTGATACAGGTAATTCAGCACTTATTCACCAAAAGGGGAAAAATAAAAGTCCTCAGCATAATGGGTAATGAAAGTGTCTGACTTCAGTGACTACAAAGGGTGGATGGAGAATCATCTTCCTCCAAGACTGAATATAGCTTTTTTCCCCAATACTATTTGACATTTTTCATACTATAGAATACATAAATCTATTTTTTTTGTGCAGCTTGGCTTTAACAATATCAAGTAAGTTATGCTGAACATATCAGTTTTACTTCATGTCTGTTATTAAAGAGTTTATTATTCTTTCAGATTATGATGAAAGCTATTAATTGTTACGATTCCAAGTGCATAGTTTTGCCTATATTCACTTAGGCAGTTATTTTGCATTGTTTTAAGGAAGTGATTGATTACCAAAGACATGCAAAATATTAGGCCTTCAATATCACCTTGGAAACTACAAAGTTTTGCTTTCTTATTTCAGTGCTAGGAAGGAGGGCACATTACTTCTCTCCTGACAACTTCAGAATTCTTTCAATGTAAACTGTACCAATTTCTTCTGTTGCTGGCTGCTGGTTTTGCTTTCCATGTCCAGAAGAGACCATTATGATGAGATGATCTATGCCTCAGCAAAATACAAGCTGTTCACTTAGACCAGACAATTTTGTATCAAAAACATAGCTTTGAACTACGATAATTTTTTTAGGATATGTCATACACTAAACACTATCTTGGTCTGTGTTCTTGCTCTCTCCCAATGTTATCCTCTCACTATCTTGAACAGATCCCTTTTTCAGTCTCTTTCTCTGTACTTCCAGCATGCTCCAACGTAGTTCTTAGTCATATGTGGATGTTATTGACTCTGCTGTTGGGCAACATGACTGCCAGATTGAACACTGTGCTGCTGCTTGGCTCTGGACAGGACTGCGATGTGGACTGTGTCACACATCCAGTGACTGTATATATAAGGTGTTTTCTTGTATAATAATGTAAAACTCAGTGTAATGGTTTCAGTCTCATTAGATGCGTAATTGGCATTATTACTTGTTAGTCTTATTTATCTGGGATAATCTTTTTAGTGTAATGAATCGTAACACCCGATGACATCATAGAGACCTGAAGACATCATAGGAGAACAAGTCTTATTTTTCCCCTCCCACAACACTTCTGTTTTTCAGTGCCAAACACTGTCAACCTGCCAAAAATAAGAATATATATCATATGTTTATTCATCTACTTCTCTTGATTATCTCCAAAGACATGTCAGTCTCGAGCTCCTGAGCTGAAATCTGACCTGCTGATAAGCTGATGTGGAAGTTTTCTGAGTTAAGAAGAGAATACTGTCTTGATGCATTGTCTCAGTAAAGGACTGGGGCAGGAGCTCATGGGAGCCATTGAAGCTGCAGGACCTAACTGGAAATGCAAACCTTTATTACCAGCTTAAATCCCTTTGATGTCAGTCCTAGGTGCAACTTGTAGGTGAGGGATAACTTGACTTTGAAAGTGTTCCTGAAGGACTCAGCTCTCACTACAATGCAGCCTAATAGTTCTGATTTGGGACTCTAAAAAAACCCCAAACTCTCAACTTGGTGAGAAATTGCTTATAGACAGAGAATTTTTTCTAAAGAAATGATATTTATTGATCATTCCTTTTCCAGGAAGAAAAAGACTCTGTCTAGAGACTTCACAAAAGGTCCTTCAGCGTGGGACCAGGTAAAGTGATTTTGTTCCTCTCTGGAATGTAAGCTGACTTTATCTTTTTTCTTCTTTATCTAAAACCAGTTTTTCTCCATGTGGTTTCATTTTCAGAGTTAGGGCTTACTAGGAATTTGTGGCTGAGATTTACTCTGCTTCTAATTTCCACTTTAGAAATAAATTTTGTTATTGTCATTATATAATGAATTGATCAGTTAATGAGCTCTTTAGCAGTAACTAAAAATATAAATTAAAACCTTAAAGAACTTACTAAGGGACATTTAAGAGGCTTGATTTAAATGAAAGATTATTTTCTTTATTATCAAAATTTCAAAACACAGTCTGATACTTGATGGCAGATCTGAGTGTCTAGAGAATGACAAAAATTCTTTATCCCAGTGTTTGTTGTTTTGTTTTTAGCTAAGGAAAAACTAAATATAGTGAAGAGTAATATAAATTAGCATTAACCTAGAAATGACATCAGGATTTTGTGAATTTGGGATTGAATATGAGGCAAATAGGAAGAGAGTATGTAACCTTTGACCTCCTTCATTTGGAGAAGTCTGCATTCAGAGTCACACATGAGCAAAAGCTTCTCAAAGCTTATTACAACCGAGTATATATACTAACACCTTTGAACAAATAGAATTTTACATCCAGAAGGCTGGAGGTATATAGAGACTTGATCTAACATTAGGAAGATCTTGGTTGATAACCTTCTAGCTGTTTCGAAGTCCTAGCTGTGATTGTATAAGGCAGCAATGTGTTGTAGTAATGCTGAGTCGGCTGCACTCTGTGGAGATTACAGACCTTTTATCACCTGCAAAAAGTTAATCTAGCAGTGCTCAAGGCCATAGGAATCTAGCTTTTGTCATGTCGCCCTAAAATACTGATCTGGAAAAGAATCATTTGGTACTTAGTTTCTGGCAATGCAGCTATCCATTTTAGCTACCATTTGAAAATGTAGTCCAAAGCGTTCCATAGGCAAGCATTAGCTGTGATGAGATCACTGGACATATTACTGGTGTTTTCATAATTTTTGCATAATCTGTTCTGCTGATTTATATTATTAGAAGTGATTGGTTGGAGTGTTGGAATTTAGAGAGTGAAGCTTTTCTTTTTTCTGTCCTCCTGCTACTCGGGACATGATTGGTTTCTCTCTGATTCCTTCTTGACACTCACACTCTAGATTATTCCTCTTCCCTTAATGTTGATATATGCTTTTTGTTTCTTCTTGACCTTCAGAAAAACTCTTTTAAAATGATTGAACTTAAGGGAAATGGAACTTGAGGATGTGTCTGGAATAAGCAGGAGGTGCTATCCAAGGCAGTGGAGAGGGCAGAAATGCAAGACAGCCTAGAAAAACATTCAGTGTATTTCTTAAATATCCTTTCACAAATTGTTTTTAAAAATGACCAAAAGAAGACCAAATGCTTTGGGAAGGGAACATGTTAATTTTCCATACTCTGTTAATTTTCCATATTTTTCTTAAATTTCTCTTGAGTGACCTCCATGGACTATTTTCTTCAGTCGTATTTTTGCAATCTTTTCTCTTTGAAGTCTTAAAGATAATTCCTTTACATAAAGAGCATAATGAATTCACAGTGTATGATTATTTTTAACCACAATTGATCATATAGCCAGACATGCCTGCAGCAAAATAACATTGCTGCTGGCAAAAATCCAAGTAGTTAAACAGGTAGGTGGTAAATATCTACAGTCATTGCTTGAAAGCTATCAATTATTTGTGTTCTGAAGTTTAACTGTTACACTGACTATTTACCCTGCAAACTGAGGAATAGCAGGCAATCTAAGGAAATCATTTGCTTTTCAGTATTAATTTTGCTTCTTGTGCCGGGTTCTGTAAATGTTTCCTCATGTATCATTGTGACGGTGCCATACATTTGAAATGTCAAATTCATAAGAATAATATTAGCAGCAGTGAGAGACAAAAAATACCATGCAGAGAATAAATACTTGTTTTCAGTATCTACTTTACCTCGTATTGCATTTCTATGGACAGAGTAATCTAAGGGTTGTTTGAATTTACAGAATGTACATCCTTTGAGTACTTTAGCTGCCCCTTGAGGAGCCTTTTTCTTGTACTGAAAACAAATGATTAGTGCATTTCGGCTGCAGTATTTCTATCTTTCCCTAGGCTCTTGAATCCAAAGTGAGCATGCCAGAAAGGGCAGATAAATGCTATTCTTTTTAGTACTTATTTTCCAATTATTGTCAGTTCACTGGCCTTTTATGAAACATTATAGTGCTAAAGCAAACTTTCAAATGACTACATTTTGTATGCAGGGCTTTATTCTGCTATCCTGTCCCTCGCCTTTACCATCAGATTTATGACACACTAGCATAGAAACTGAAGATTAAACAGGGATTAACCTCTTTGGTTATCCACAATTTTTCACTATTTATAGAATTAATATAATTTCCCACCGGGTTATTATTGTCCTCGTGGAGTAATACTTCTATAGAGGTTAGGGAAGTCAAGGCTGTGTAATAATCTATTTAAAATAATAAGAAAAAGGAGATCACATTATTATTCTCAAGAGGCTTCACAGAAGGAGGTCCATGTTATGTCGTGTTTTGTCATTCAGACTGTATTTTTACCCAAAGTAACAGACTCTGCTGCCTGTCCCTGGAGCTGAGCAATGCTGACTTGCTTCCACCATCCCTGGCTCCTTTTCGTGCCTCTTTCCACTCCACCAGAGGATTTAAGGAGGAGGTACAGAGCTATTTCTGTCAGCATCTCCTCTTATGGTTGGAACATTTCAGACTGGTGGATGCATTGAGAGGGCTGAAATCCAAATTAAGTGTCCTTGGGCTTGATTCGTTTGCTCATGATTGAACATCTAGAGCTATCTGAGTTACGGAGGGCATCTCTCCATCAGTCTCCAGAAGTGAATCAGTCTCACAGAGGTCTTGTGTGAAATATATACCAGCTCTGCAGGGATTTGTCAGATACTCTACCTCAAGTGACACTAAGGCATTCAAATACGCATCACCACACCAGGTCCTAAATAATCAGTTTGCAAATTGGAAATGCATCTTCCATTTTCTGAACATCCAGTTCTGTAGGAAAGCAGTGAAGAGGCTGTGTGTTCCTGAAGGGAAAGAAAGTGCCTGTCAGGATGTCCAAATACCCCACACTATTGCTCAGGTCCAGGAAACACACAGAAAATTTTAGGCATTTTAACCAACTACATGTGTAGGAGCAGGGATGAACTGGAACTGAAGCCCTTCTTGTGATGCTTCTAAAACCTTATACATCTAATACACCCTTGTAGATAAGCTCAGGAAGTGTGGGCTGGATGAGTGGAGGTCATGTGGGTTGAGAACTGGCTAAATAACAGAGCTCAGAGGGTGGTGATCAGTGATGCAGAGCCTAGTTGGAGACCTGTAGTTAGGGATGTTCCCCAGGAGTCATGAGTGGATCCAGTCTTGTTCAGCCTGGATGAAGGGACAGAGAGTACCCTCAACAGGTTGGCTGATGTTACAAAACTGGGAGAGTGGCCAACACCCCAGAGTGCTGTGCTGTCATTCAGTGAGACCTGGGCAGGCTGGAGAGTTGGGTGGAGAGGAACATAAGGAAATTCAACAAAGGCAAACGGAGGGTCCTGCACCTGGGGAGGAATAACTCCAGGCACCAGTACAAGCTGGGGGCCAACTTGGTGGAAAGCAGCTCTGCAGAGCTTATAAAGCACCTGGGGGTCCTGGAGGACAACAAACTGTACCTGAGCCAGCAATGTGCCCTTGTAGCCAAGAAGACCAATGATATCCTGGGGTGCATTAGGAAGACCATTGCCAATAAGTGGAGGGAGGTGTTCCCGCCCCACTACTCAGCACTGAGGAGGCCTCACCTGGAGTGCTGTGTCCAGTTCGGGGCACCCTAGTTCAAGAAGAACAAGGAACTAGTGAATAAGGTCTGGCAGATGACTACGAAAATGATGAGGGAACTGGAGCATCTATCTTATGAGGAAAGGCTGAGGGAGCTGGGCCTGTTCAGTTTCGAGACGAGATGACTGAGAGGTGATCTTATTGATGCGTACAAATATCTTAAGGGCAGGTGTCAAGAGGATGGGGTCAGACCCGTTTCAGTGGTGCTCACTGACAGAACAAGGGGCAACAGGCACAAACTGAAACTTAGGAAGTTTCATCTGAATATGAGGAATAACTTTGAGGATGGCAGAGCACTGAAACAAGGTCCCCAGAGAGGCTATGGAATCTCCTTCACTGGAGATTTTCTCAATCCACCTGTATGTATGATCTTGTGCTACCTGCTCCAGGTGAACCTGCTTTATAGCAGGGGGGATGGACTAGAAGATCTCCAGAAATCCCTTCCAACGCCAACACTTCTGTGATTCTGTTCATATCCACATAATTCCTAGTGCCTTTTTAATACCCCAAAGCCCGCAGTCTGAGATTTCCAAATAGCACAAAACACTGGATTTCATTGTTTAAACAAGTGGCACATCTGTTTTCTGTAGTCCTATGAAATTTAAGGCCTCCAATCTGAATGACATCTGTGAGCTACTGTACACAATTCGGAATGAATACTAGTGTGTCGTGGTTCCTATTTTTGGTACTTTCACTGGCTCCTAGTGTTTCATCTTGTGATAAATCATTTGTTTTCTATAAAGTTGTCTATTTCAAGCTGTATGATTGTATTACATTGTACACATCTAGTTCTCTGGATGTTTTGAGAATTTATAAAAGGACATTAATAAGTTAGTTGGATTTGAAATATATTGATGTAAAATACTACACATACTTAACACTACTCATGCCTTTGTTCCATGTATGTTTACCTATTAAAAAGAAGATGGTTGATTATTTTTTGCTGTTGATCTTTATTATTTGTCTTGATTCCAGTGTGATTATTCTCTCAGTGTTAAAAGTTATGAATCAAACTAGAAGCTTTGGCTTCATGGAATGTGAAAAAGAAATAATGCATGTGTGTTCTCATTTTGTATTCACACTCATACATTCATATATATCATATTATAGCTGCAATATGGTCATGGCTTTTTATTGTGCCCACAACTAAAGATATACTGATAAGAAAGAATCAAGAGAAATCTGCAACATCATTGAATCTCTTGAACTGACACTATAAGAACAAGTTCAAATGGCAAGAGTCCAAATAGTGCTGCATATGTTCTTAAAAAACTCTGAATGCAAGGATTTCTTAACTTCCCCAGCTGCTTCAGCGCTTAACTCTCCTTACAAAGAGATAGATTTTTCCTATACATTACAGAAATCTTTTTTACCAGTGTTGCCAATTTCTCACATACAGAGGGTACACAGAAAACAATTAATCACTGACATGTTTGTGACAGTATTTCAAGTAATCTCATTATGCCTCTTCTCTGAAATGAAGCCAGTCCTATTGCTCTATATTTTCTCCTCCTATACTTTGTTTATCAATCTTGTTGATTTCTGCTGAACTTAATTTCCTAAATTGCCACTTCTGTGTCTGATGAACTGGACCCATGTCCCAGATTTGTGTTTGCCTTTTTGCATCAGCATTGCACAAGTTGCTCCAGTGCAGTTTATAGCATCTCAGTCCTCTTTGGCTAAAGGCCCCACAATCTTCTTGCACTCCCTGTAGTTCTGTTCTCCTTAGGAAAATGGGGTGTTTCTTTGCCATGCACTGCTCATGGCTTATTCAGCTCAGCTGAGACTCTGTCTCATACCTACTCCTTGAAGCTTAACTTCCTGATTGTTTGTATGGATTGTATTAAGCCTTCTTCTGTTTCTAGTAGTTAGCAATATTTAGTTGAAAGGAGCAGTTCTCTGGAAAATGTGTGCAGATAGTTCTTCCTTGTAGCAAGGAAACTGCTGCTGTTTTTATCCAGCACATCCTCAGAAAGTAGTGCTTTCTACCCGTGTGCAGCATCAAACTGTTGGAGTTGCTTTCTAAAACATTCATTTTTGCTCTTGACCTTGACTCAATTAGGAAAAGCTCACATAATCATTATATCCAGACTGTGGATATAGCAGGATAGTCATATGGATCACTGAAAGCTATTAGAGAGCATCCAAGGGAGGGCCATGAGGATTGTGCAGGGTCTGGAGAGGAAGCCTTATGAGGAGCGACTGAGGTCACTTGGTCTGTTCAGCCTGGAGAAGAGGACACTGAAGGAAGACCTCATTGCAGTCTACAACTTCCTCATGAGGGCAAGCAGAGAGGCAGGTACAGATCTCTTCACTCTCGTGACAAGAGGAAATGACATGAAACTGAGTCAGGGGAGGTTTGGGTTGGATATAAGGAAAAAGCTTTTCTCCCAGAGAGTGGTTGAGCACTGCAACAGGTTCCCCAGGGAAGCGGTCACAACACCAAGTCTGTCTGAGTTCAAGAAGACTTTGGACAACACTCTCAGACGCATGGTGTGATTCTTGGGGTGTCCTGGGCAGGGCCAAGGAGTTGGACTCGATGATCCTGATGTATTCCTTCCAACTCAGCGTATTCCTTCCAACTCAGCATATTCTGTGATTCTATGAAGATTCCATATTGTGTATCATAAAGTACATTTTATGTATTCCCTGATTCTCCTTCCCCCTGTCTTAAGCAAGCACTGAAAAAGTGTTTGGTGTCTCTAGGTGACATGAACCTGATTAGTTAAGTCATCTTGGGAAATTAGACTCTTTGAAAGCCAATTAATACAGTGTTTCCTTTAAGTCCTGTATTTCCTATATCCATCTTTAAATACAAATATCTCATCTTCTTCTCTTCCTTGTCACAGTCATTAAACAAAAGGGAGAATTTTAATTTCTAAAGTGGTTTATGTGCTTGGCATTGCCTGGGACCTGACGACGTCACAGGCAGGTTTATTGACGGTGAGCATTCGCCCTCTGTGTCTCGTTAGGCTGGGAGGTAACAGTGTTGCCTCTTCTCAGCAGTACAGGTACATGTTTATCATAGAATCATAGAATGTTAAGGGTTGAAAGGGACCTTAAAGATCATCTAGTCCCAACAACCCCTGCCATGGGCAGAGACATCTCCCACTTGACCAGGTTGCTCAAGGCTTTATCCAACTTGGCCTTGAATACTACCAGGCTTTCATGACTTCCCTGGGCAACATGTTCCAGTATCTCACCACCCTCACCATAAAGAATTTCTTCCTAATATCTAGCCTAAATTTCCCCTCTTTCAGTTTGTACCCATTACTACTTGTCCTATCACTGCAGTTCCTAACAAAAAGTCCCTCTCCAGATTCCTGATAGGTTCCCTTCAGATACTGGAATGTTGCTATGAGGTCTTCTCTTCTCCAGGCTGAACAGCCCCAACTTTCTCAGCCTGTCTTAATAGAGGAGATGCTCCAGTCCTCTTATCAACTTTGTGGCCCTCTTCTGGACTTGCTCCAACAGTTCCACGTCCTTCTTATGTTGGGGGACCAGAACTGTATGCAGTACTCCATATGGAGTCTCACAAGAGCAGAGTAGAGGAAGAGAATCACCTCCCTTGACGTGCTGGCCATGTTCCTTTTGATGCAGCCCAGGATTCCTTTGGCTCCCAGGGCTGCAAACTGCTGGCTCATGTTGAATTTTTCATCAATCATCACCCCCAATTTCTCCTCCGCAGGATTTGTGGCCACAGAAGTTACGTGCGCTTGGCTTCTTGGTTTGAGCTGCCCCAAGAGAATCAGCGATGGCTCAGTGCTGGCAGGAGAGCAGCCCTCGAGGCTGCTCCTGGCACGGCGGCGGTGGCAGCAGTGGCCACGGGTGGTCCCGCAGGGGGAGGTGCGTGGCCCAGGGGTGCGGAGGCAGCGACATGGTCCATACGCATCATTGGCTGCACAGCTGTGTGTCAGAATGCCAACCTGTGCTGTGGCTGCTTGACTTGATCAGAAACAGGCATTTATGATCCTTTTTCCTCCCTTGTTCCATTTGTCACATTTCCATTTCTCATGTTTTGTACATAGAGAGCCATTGATATAAGGGCAAGGCTGTAAAATACCTGCAAGCCAGACTACAGTTTCTGTTTCTGCAGATACACCAGAGGTTTCTTTCCTCATGGTAACCTTCTGGCTGGTTCTGGTGGGCTCTTTGCTGCCAAATCAGTCCAGCTGTTTCACTACAAACTCAAACACTAACCATGTTTTCCAGCCTTGTTACCATAGTATTTAGTATTCAGATGTCTCCTTCACCAGTAACATGGGGCTTATACTTACATTTTCAGTACATTAAGAACATTCTGCAACACACTTTCTTTGTAAAATATGAGTGTCTTCAGCTTTAAACACTGTCATTTTTTTTCCTCACAGAATTTTTTTCCCCTAATTAAGCTGCTTTTGCAGCTAATAATGATACTTACAAAAAAAAAAAAAAAAGAAAAACCTAAAGAAGCTGAAGCAGACCACTCACTGAAATCTAGCAATCTGTATCATAAACTCCCTTACTCTTAATTTAATTTTATTCAGTTCATGTTTAATTTGATTAAAAATGTTTCCAGTGGAGTAGGCTGCAGTATTTGAAGTGCTTGATCTTCTTTAAGCCTTCTTCAGTGCTTAAGGACATAGAGAAAACCCTTGGATTCTTTTTTAGCCTGTATTGTTTTCTGCTGTTTTTTGTCTGTAGATCTCCAAAACCTTTCTAAGGCAAACAGTGGCTGTGAGTGTGCACTGTGGCAATGGATACACAATGGCTCTTGTAGTGCGAAGTCTCTAAAATGATGCCTTGTGCAAACATTTGTGTACACAAATGCAAAGGCCATGAAGTTATTATTTCCAAAGAGAAACAAATGGCAATAAAGTAGATTTGCTACTATCAATGCTGTAATTTGCATGTCTGAGTGAAAAGCTTGGAGTATGACTTAAATTTTGCAGATATAAGTAGAAGGTTCAAATGTTTTCTGATGTAGTTGCCAACATTTATGATTTATTGATTTTTATTTTCCACCAAATGTATGTACACCCATTATTCCCACTATTGACTTTAAAGTATCTAACACAGGCTGCAATGTAAACTGTAGTGAGTTATTTTAAACAGTTTTACATTATATTATGAAAAGACAATGCAGAAAGAATCGTGCCTTGCAGAATATACCGTCTAAGGAGTCTTTCTGCTGTGCCTTTTGCAACCAGACATGTTTATCTCATATTAACCTTTTTAGCCACCAATGCGCTTGCAACAAATGTGGGTAGAGCCCTTCCCAAATCTTCGTTTGCGAAGCCTAACCATGAATGACGTTATATTATACTTAGGATGGTGAATCTCAGAATTTGAAGCAAAATACATGGGGTTTGTATAATTTTATGTCTTTCCCTTTATTTCAGGGTACAAGCCTTGTTTGTTGACTTTTACTTTGCAAAAAGTCAAATATTTTAGCCACCGTCAACTTTCTTTACCACATTTAGATTGGATTTTGTGCTTTTTTTCAAGATCATATGAGGTGATTAATGAATTGACTAAACTATGTATCTTTTTCATGTTTGCTTTTAGAGTATTAGAAAGAAATTTGAATTAATCATCAGTAGTCTATAAAGAATTTAACCAAATTGCTCTTCATCCCGCAGTGTGTTTTTATGACCTGTATCAAAACATATTTATGGTGTCCTTCTCAGACGTGTTCTTCTGTTCTGTCACTACAATTTATTAATCTGACAAATATGATGAATGTTCACGGCAGTGCTGAGGAAGGGCATTCAGCAAGGTTCACTCAATTTCAGGTCCCTGACTTTACAACAGCAAAGTTCCACTGGAGAACTACATCTGTGGTGATTTATTATTATATAGCACTGATTCTGTGACCCATTTCTGCTGTTGTGATCTGGCTAGGGTTCCCAGGCATTTCAGAGCACACCTTTTCACAGTTTTGCCATTGGAAATAGAGGAGTGTAAAGATGAGAAACTCAGTTCAACCCTGAGTTTCATGGGTCTGTGCCCTGGGGCAAGGCACTGGACTAGCAGGTTACTGCCTTGCAAGGAGCTGAGCATTTCTCATCCTTGAGAGGCACCTGAGCATCTGATAGTGATGTGCAAAGGCAGAAAAGAGCTGGGAAACTCAGGAGATCCATTTGACTCAGTTCTCTGGCCAAAGCCAGAAATAGTATAATATAGTGGGACCAGACTGATGGTATCTAGCTGTATTGGCACTCTTAGAGATGGTGGTGATGCAAACTGGATTGCTTTAATCCGGTGGCGTCCAATAGAGTGCAATAACCCCAAATAGCAATTTTTACATAATTTTTTCCCCATTCATTTTCATTTTATCTTATTATGATTATTATTAATTTAATTTTATGCCAGATTTTATTTGAACTTTTTCTCTACTTTTCTCACTCCTCTTGCTGAATTAAGCTATATTCAAAACTCTTCTAGTGGAGTATTTCTACCATCTGCTCTCTACAGCAATTATTCAAATTATTTGCAACCCTCTGTGCCAGCAGGGGTGAATCTAGTACAGATTATCTGACTGACATATTTTTACCCTGCAATATGCTACAACTGGTAAGGATCTGTAACTCCATGGAGTTGGGTGGGGGTGGAGTGTTACATCTCCAATTATTTCGGTGTCTGACTTATAGGAAATCATAATCTCTTGGTTTTTACAGGACAAATAAAGAACGGTTTTGAAGGTTCTCCTTCCTTTACAATCTTAACCTGTTCTAGAATCCTCCAAATCCTGAATACTTTAATTTGTTCACAGCACCGAACACAGCTCATTGGCTATTCTGTCTGTAATTGAGAATACAAGTCCCTTTTTGTTTTGCTATGATTAAGATGCTGCAGTAGTCTCTCCTATGTTTGTCCTGCCTCTGGTGATATTCACCTGAAGAATGATTTTCACAAGAAGGTATTCATAAGAAGAATGATTTTCCTACTTGATGTCCTGTGTCACTTTTTCCTAATAAACCAGGGTTTTTGAAATGCAGACCCAGACTCAAGGTCCTGCCTAAACTCTTCATAGCCTTAATTTTTGGGAAGAATTAAAAGGAAGGCAAGAAAAGTAATGTGCATCTTACTGTGAAGAGAGGAATCTTAAACTGCATTAGAAAGTGTCATAATGCTATAAAGAGATAACACCCCCTATGATGATGGACATACATGTCAGCTGAGAGCTATAGGCAGTTCTGGTCCATTTGTGGCCTCCTCAATTAAGGAGATTTTCAGAATGGTATCAAAGTAACTCCACAGCCAGCAGAAATCTTTTTAGCTTTCAGAAAGTATTTATTCATTTTATAGACACACATACTTTCACTACAACATGAGAAAACCGTGCAGCCTCTACTCTGCCCCAAGTTTCCAAAGCTGTGTGGGAACCACTGACCATGCTTGGCAGCAATTTCTCCCAGCATTTAAGACTGATAATCCCTTGGCTTGAGCACTAAAATAATACTATCTAACACAATTTCCAGGCCATACATATCGAGAAAATGAATATAGATTTTAAATACAGAAATATAGAGCATAGTCAGCCAAGAGTAGGTCTTCAGCATGGTGCTTTCCCAAGTACCACAGGTGATTTCTAGGACATTTCCTGCTTGTTAATATTTATTCTTAGTTATTAATATGTTCTGCCCATACTGAGAATGTCCTTCATTCTCATCTGGCTGTTTTTTCTCCAAAGGTTGTTGCCAGAGTTTTTATGAAGCTACCAGCATCCTTTTTGTGTCACTCTACACCATGAACTATGAGAGGGGCTGTCGGTCACTACTGTTGTTCTTCCTTTTCTTATGGCTATTATTTGTTATAACTTTAAAGCAATATTTTTTGTTTTTTATTACTAGGAGCCTGGCTTAGTCTATGTTAAAGAATTTTGACCTCTTTGCATGTTATGCAATGCTACACATGTATGCATAAAACATCTCTCATAATTGCCAGGAGTGCACAAGTGATACCACTGCTGCTTTGACAGACATTCCAACTGCAGGAAAGTTTTATGTTACTCACTGGGCTGATAACCTCCAATCCTGCATGTTGCCTCACTTCTGTGGAGCTTTTTGGACATTTGGACATTTGGACTTCTGTAGAGTTAAAATCTGTTTAGGCAACCTCATCAGAGTTACAAGACCAAGAGAGGTGGAGATTGGAATCATATGAAGGTCTTAATCTCCAGAACAGAAAACCAGGATAAAGATATGTGGAAGTAGCAATAGCTTTTGCTTTTTAGTACAAGGTTAGCTTTAGCTAAAGCTTAGATGGATAAGACCAAAAAGCTAGTAATTCACATTTGTGTAGTTGTAGCTTCTGAGACACTCATTGAAAATCTTCTTCTGGGAAGACCATGTGCTGGCTACTGAAGGAGTGTGAGCTCTGGCTCCATCTTCAACCAGGCTGAGGCTGTGCTTAAGGCTTCCAGTTACTGCACATTGTGAGAACACTAACAAATTTAGGAGCTTGGAATGTAGTTTTGAAAGTAATAAAAAGTGATTCAACCAAAGGAAAAGTGCAGGAGAGAGATGAAGCTAAAGCTCATCATAAATGGAACAGCTTCTCTAATGGTAAGTTTTATGAATCTTTGCGTAAAATGTCTCCCTAAAGAAGTTGGTTGCTGTATGAAGTTGTGTATAGTAATATAATAAAGTGGAAAAGTTTCCACCTGAGAATATTGGTAAAAATCATTGTCCTTACAGTTCTTTACCAAGACATTTAAAACAAAGTCACTGCCCACTGGAGTTTTCCTGAGTGGGGCACTAAATCAGTATGTGTAAGCGCAGTGTGTCTCATGGCTCAGCTTCAACTAGAACTGAGTAGCAAAAAATTTTCTTATTACACAAAATTTTCTGAGTTTGTGTTAGAATATTTTCCACCTCACATCAGGGTGAGTTAGAGACTTTTCAAAGTGGTTGAGGGAAAAAAAAAAGAAATTCTGCAGTTTATTAAATGGCTTGTTGATCAGGAGAGCTATGTGAGAGATCAAAGATTAAGCTTCCATCACAATTTGAAGTAGCAGCTAACTCTGGGTTTCAGATAGCCCAAATGAGTATTTGTTTATTTGTAGTTGAAACGTTAATTGTCTTCTTATTTCTTATTTTTAACAGAAATTTAGTGCTGAAGCCTTCTTAATTATTTTTTTTCTGCAGCTTCTCTATTCTCACATAACTCTGTGCTTTGGTCTAAAAACATATATACATTTCTACCTTTTTTTCTTATGGTGTACATTTACAGTATATTTTTTCCCTTTTAATTAGTCCTGGTTTTTGCACCTCCTCCCTTGTACTTTCCAGGTTTCTCCTTTCGTGATCTGAAAGTGCTGATGAATAAAGATGAGCCAACAGTTGGTCCAATCCCAGATGGTCTTTTGTTCAGGTAATTACTCGGAACCAAACCAGCTCTTAAGTGCCCTGACTTCTCTGACTGAGATTGACTGATGGAAAGATTAGGCAAGGCAGAGATTTATAGCCAACCTAGTAAGAAGAAAGGAAAAATGTAGACTCATTTAAATAAGGTGGTGGTTTTTTGTTTGGTTTGGTTTTTTGGAGGTTTTTGTTTGTTTGTTTGTTTTGTTTTGTTTTTTTAAATTTCTTTCTCACTCCACTGTATTGAGGATGCGTCCTGAATGTTATCCAAAGTCACGTATTTAGGTCAGAGCCAAGCTTATTTGGTTGGAGCAGAAATGAGCATCCCTCCAGCCACTCCTGAATGGTGCTGGAGCCCTGCTGGTAGCGTTCCCGTAGCTGGTATCACACCTCACAGGAGGGCTAACTTCTTAAAGAAAAAATTCTACCTGGTTTCTCAGAGAACATAATGTAATTCTTCTTACAATAAAGCCAGTTGTGTAGATTTATAGATGGTTTATTTGCCTTGGTTTCTCATTTGCTAAAGACATTTTCCAGTATATATCAGATGGCACAATCCATTTAAAACAAACAAAAATGTCTTTGAAACCTTTATCCCCATCTTATCACTATAAGCACAGCTGATTCTCAGCAAGTAGTAGTAGCATTTTGCAAAACAACCCACAAACATAACCTCATCCCTGTATGAAAACAAACTCATTGTAATCCGTGCTAAAAATTATTTAATAATTAATATTTAAATGTTAACAGTCTATATCTAGGAGACATGTTAATGAGAAAATAGATGAAATCATATTCATAAACATGAAAAAATGTCCCAGGGCTCAACAACGAATCAGAGCAAATGTTTTCACAATATTGCCAGCAGTGTATTTTAAAAGAAAATTTTTTTAATGAAGCACAGAACGAGGGAGAACTGTTGCTATGTGTTGGCCTCTTTTTTAAAAGATTAGGATCTATAAAATGGCTGGCATCTTTAGGGAGTCTGGAATAGCTACTATTAGAGGATTTAATGTAAATTGCAATATCACAGTCTCTCCTCAGTTATACTCAGTATTACAGCTGTACAGCTCCTGGATCAAACGCAGTTTATTGAGATGACTATCCCTGGTGCAAACTGGTAGCAAAGCTCTTTTTCTCTATGGGGCTCATCCTATGTGTCAGCTATATTAATCTATGCTTGGGAGGTGAAGCCAAAGCTCCTCTCTTTTCTTGCCTTTGGACCTCTCGTGTGTGAGCAAGAGAGTAGAGGAGAGCCATGCTTAGAGGTGGTTGCTTTCTCTCATGGTTTCCATGGGGACCTTGGGGCAAGCAGCCTGCAAAATTCGCTACCATTCATAATTCACAGGATGGGAGGTACTAGTTGTGCCCTTTCTAACGTGTCTGTTCACTGGATAGAAGAAACCTTTTCTGTTGTCAGTCCAGAGACATTTTGGCTTAAGAAGTCACAGAGAAAAAAAAAAAGCTGTATATTTTCATGACAAAGCTTTTGATATCTAACTGTTTTGTATGGGGTTAATTATTGTGTTTTAATCTAAATAAGATCTGCCCTCATATTTTTATAACTATGCATTATAATTTACTCTCTGGTCCTTGGACTACTAATATCTCTGCAAGATATTCCATTAATAAGCTGTTTGGTAATGATCTTGATGTACAAACAGACAAATATTCAGAATTAAATATTGAAGGGATGGAAAGATAAAGAACACAGAAAACACAGATCTTAGATTGTTGTACTTAGATGATTCTATTATCTGCTTCAAGAGTTATAAAACATGATTTATAATTTCTATTAAAAATATCAAAACTGTCTGAACTGTATCTAAGCAAGTGTACATCCTTCAATCTTTGTTTTTTGTTGTTCTAAGGAAAACAGTACATGTTTACCTACGCACTTCACCCTCTAGTCTTCACTCAAAGCGCAGCTTTAGCTACAATAACAAGGAGGAAATCAATCTTTCTTGAATCCCTAATTTCCCATGGAATTAAATGCCTCTTTCTCTTGAGAAAAATGTTTCAGCTTGTAGGTTGGGTAATCCCTTCACTTTTCGCTCTTTAACTATGTTAAAAAAAAAAAAGCATACAATGCTAATCTTCATTTTCCTCTACTACTTTATCCTCTAAGCTCTATTGTAAAACTCTATTCTCTAAGAGTAATTCACGGTAAGAATTTTACTTAAGGCGAGTGTGGGATAAAAAGCAGTTCTGTTGAGATTCATACCTGAGAAACAACATACCTAAACTTGAACTTTAAAAATCAGTTCACTAACAACCTATTGTCAAACTGTTGCACTTTAATAATATATATAATATATATATTAAAATAAAAATAAATTCTTTGTCACTGGGTATATTTTGAATATATTTTCTCCAGATACTCTCTGGGAACAGTAGAGTAAGTTCCAAGGACTAATCCAACAAAATAGAATACTATTTTACTGTCTGAACAAACCTCAAGTAGAATTAGATATGAAGTATCTTTCCTTCCAAAAAGTGGAGAATTTAATGTGCAGCAATGAATGACATTAATTTTTTTAAATTTTTGGTCCAAGATATTAATTATCTAAAAGAGTTTCATTTGTTGGGATTTGAGAATGTTTCCCAGTCTTTGCTTTGGCACCGAATGTTGCAGATCTCTCCATATTAATTTTCACGCCTTCTTTAAACCATGTAAAATGTTAAAGGCTATATGGAAAAACTGAGTTTGAAGGAAAAGTTGAAATATATTTTTGGTCAAAAATAGTGATTGGGTTCTATAAGGACGGGTCAGAAGGGTCCTTCTTCTATGAACATGTTATCAGTTCTGTCTATACATTTAGAGGTCTGGAGAAAAATGTGAGTGTAGTCCCATGTCTGCTGGAATGTCATTCAATTCATTTTGTGGTGAATCTACCCTGGTCTTGGAAAAGGCAAATATGTACCAGACTCAACTTTCTAATGGAATTAAAAAATGGAGATGGGGCAGTAAGTAGTATTTTTTATTCACATGGTGTGTCCTTTGCAGGAGTGAAGCAGGATTCATGTTCTTATAGTGCTATTTAAAGCTGAAAGCCTGTTTTTCCAATTAGATGTGTGTATCTGCATTTGCAGCATGCCACTGGCAAGGTAAATGGGATCAGCAGTAAGCTGAAAGTGAAAGCTGCAGCTGGCTGACAGTTGCAATTTTACAAAACTCCTATTTTTCCCCTTCAGAGTCTATGCAGATATAAGTTTCAGCAATACTTGCCTCCAGTCTCTTTCAACTTTCTTTTTAATTAAAAAGCTTAATTGGGAGTAATAAAAATTCCAATTAAAATTTTTAAATAAAACCCAAAAGCTCAAAGCGGCTGCAGTTGCAGATAACTGTTACTGCAACCTGTGACTAGCAATGCTATTTGAACAAGGCATTAGTTTTGCTATACTTAATATTGTGGTTTATGATAGTACCTCCACATCTTTCAAAAGTACTGTACCTTTAAGTCTCACAAAGTTATCATTTGCATGTGCAATATGGGCATCCTTGTGAGTTTTGCTAAGCACAGCACAGGGACTCAAGTCTCTGTAGGTTGCTATGCATATATTCCCCTCAGCATCATGCTACATGTTCTATCTGTAAGCAGAAATAGCAGCAGTAACAAGTCCTGATCAGCCAATTTCCCTGTGAATTCATGATGTTTTATAGGTAGCCTGAAATTCCCTGGACTGCTTCTCCTACAGCTTCATAGGGAGTTTTTTTCCCCCCTTCCCCCCACTCCCGTTTATTGATGACTGATTCCTAGCTCTTGTTTTGAAAGCCTACTTGAGTTGGCTGCAGGTATCACTGGCATTAGCTTCACAGGCTTTTCATGTCAGCTTGATGGACCCAGGTGGCCTTGTCTTTCACTGCTGCTATTGCTTTCATTTTCTCAGCCATCTGTTTCTGACAAGAATGAATTACAGTCCTGGTTTCCAAGATGTACATTGATAGTTGTAGCTCAAATGATTACAGCAAAAAAAACCCAAAACAGCAGGATGGCTTGAAAAGCAAAATATTCATATAGAAGACATAAGTGCATGTAAACACTCCTAGAACTTTCAAGAAAATAAAAATGTTAGTATTATGCTCAGCTAGTATTTAATTCATGAACAATGTTGAACATATTGAGTGAAATGATGAATAGAGTTGGTTAAAGAATGGCTACATTACAGCATAAAATGTACCTTTTTTTCCTCAAATGAAAAGCTCAGTCTAAAGATTTAAATCAAGTTTTTATTACTTACTTATTGCCCTAAAATTTTGAAAAAGTATTGAAAAAGTATTGAAAAAGTATTGAAAAGTGTTGAAAGTATTTCCTCTAAGAACTCAAACCCCCTTGGCTATCATTAGAAGAGATCACTCTTCTACACCAGCCCGTTGCACTGGAAAATATTCCTCCAACCCAATGATCTTGTAGAGTAATAATGTGATATGTAAACTGAACGATGTGCTTCTGACAGAGATAATGCCCTGTAGCATCAAGTCGCATTTCTGTTCAGGAAACATATATTTGCCATAGGTCAGGGGAATTGAGTGAGACTAACTTAGATTGGGCTTACTTGGCTCACCCTCCGTTCCTCTCAGTTGTGTTTTTATTGGCTAGATCTGGGCTCTGACTAACAGCTGTATTCAAGAAGAATTGGCAGCTTGAATAACAAGAAGGTAGAAAAGATTATGTTTAAAATATAGAGCTTTCTTGTTGTTTGTTTGTTTCTGTTTTCGGTGTGTTGTCCCCCTCCCCCCCCCCGTCTTCTTTAGGAGCATTTCTTGGAATAAATCACAATATCTAATAAACAAATGAGACTTTTTAAGTGGAGTTTTAAGCATGTACCAAGGTCTTACTGAATCATGTTATCTGCTGTTTCAAATCCTCTTGAAGTTAGTTACAAAGAAGAATAGCTGTATGTTCAGTCTGAAGAGTTCTAAGATTTTAGTGAGTTTGGATTAACAGGAAGATTTCAAACTATCACTGTTTAAGCTTCACCTCTCTGTCAGTCATTCCTGACAAGGCCAGACAAGGTACTAATGGCAATGACTTTAGAGAGGGTGGTTTTTCATTAGTTTAAGCAGGATGTCAATTAAAAAAGAATTGAGATAAAGAACCAGCAACTAGATTAAGTTTACACTTCTTCACGGATGATAAGAAAAATCCATTTACAGGTTCTATTTCAGACTGAATATACTTTCTAAGGTAAAGACCCCTTATATCATAGCTTTAAAAGTCTACTGGCAACTTCTGAAAAGATTTAATAACTATTGTGTCTGAAATGTTGAAGAATTCTTTAACCACTGGAAATAATTATTTCTTACCTGAAATGAATATACTAAAATTAATTTAAATTTAATTTCACACATTTTATGACAGAATGTTATCATCTGCCATCATTTCTTCTCCTCCTGTCTGACTATTATTTGCATTCTCTCAGAACTGAGAAAGCCTGTTTACAATGGGAAGAGAAATCTATCTTTCTGTGATCTCTGAATGGGGGAGGACAGCCTGGAATATGTACTGGAGTACATACATACTGGAGTATGTCAGCTAAGGAGTATGGGACACTGGAAGCCTATGTGCACTATATTTTTTTATGATTTCTCTGATCCATTTGCAAGATTTTGAGCAACTTAGCGGGAGTTACCAACTCAGAATTTAGTAGGCTGCACAGGAGTGGGTCAACACTGGTCTTTGGTCAGGCTTAAGGCAAAAGAGGCTCCTGGATGGATTCCCCCTTCTTTATATCCTTGTAACTTCTTTCAACAACATTGCACTTTAGGATTCAGAGGACAATTATTGTTTCAGGCAGGCTTACATATGTATTTATTACCCTGAACTCACATATTCAATATTTTTTTGCCTTCTTGAAGGCTAGAAATGTTTTCTCTAATGGAAACTGAAACTGATTTAATGTTACTGAGTTCAGAGCTAGGCTAGTCATGGGTTTCTACTATACCCAGAAATACAGACTAATCCAGAAGAGAAAAGTATTTTGAGGGATACTTCTCAGTGAGAAGTACAGTATGAGCCACAGTGTATGACAAAGGATAGGAAGGGAAGTTCAAACAGTTTGGGACTGTTGAGCATGATTGGCAGATCTTGTAAGCACCACCAGCAGACCTATAGTGCCTTTGCCTTAATCCACTTCTGAATGCTTTAAAAAGGCAGTTTCTACCTTTTAATTGTAATCTGAATAGAGAGCAAATGGCACATAAAAACTTGCATGGACTCCTGAAGTTGCGTAAATCATTCATTCTGAGTATTAACTGAAGGATTTAGTCCTCTTTCTGTTCCTGTGACTAAATCCTTAGCAGAAGAGTCAGGTATGGGGGTTTTTAGTAGCAAAACAGCTTTCAGTTTTGGTCTCTACCATAAAATAGTAAAATACTAATTGAAGGAACCAAACCTTTCTATCACTAACAAAATAATAGGTAGTTTGTCTCATAGGTAGTTAAGTTTTCTCTTATAGCTAACCAAGGAACAGGCAGCAAGACACCCACCCAACTAGAGGGGAAGAGAACTACCCTTCAGAGATATGCACAACTAGGAGAGATGCTGACAAACGCCGATTCTCCTAAGCTATTAATACTGCTTGACAGAATGAGTCACATTATGCTACTTTTTAATAGCTTTCTCACCTTCCTGAAATGAATTACATGCTTGCAGAGCAGTGATGGTAAACTAGGATTCATAGCTATCATTATTAGCTTTGCAGCATCCTTAACATTCAGTACCCATGAATCAGCTATAATATATGGTGATAAATAATCTGTCCAGAGGGACATCAGCATTGCATCTGAAGTACAACCCAGGCTAATCCTGTGAAATCTGCTTTGATACAGTCTGTAAAGTTAGGTCTTGTTATATCTCTCTGAGTCAGGGAGAGATTTGGGTTATTCCTCCTGATCAAGAAATTATTGAGCAGCTTTTTCAGAAGTACTTCAATGCTTCGGTATTAGTGATTTAAAGCTGGTGTTTCTCCCACTCTCTCTATTAACTACATACACATTATTACATCAAAACTGACCTAAAGCATGGCCATGATGGAGGGTATTCTTTTGAACTCTGTATTCCTATATTTCTTTGTGGTTTTGAAGGTTTCAGCTGAATCAATTTTATGTCACCAAGTTATGCAGTACATTTTGTTTTCATTACAAAAGATGTGACATTAAAAGACTGTAGGATGATTGTAGGAGCTTATGGCAGCACTAAGCTGAATCTGTAAGGCAACAGCCTGAAACAATTGCAGGTTACTGAAAATAGCCCCAGAAGGGGCTCAAAGAAGTCACCTACATAGTGTGCCTGCTGAGGCTCGGTTAGCGCTCTCTGAATTATTTTGAAAAATGCTTATTTAATCTTCTCTTACGAACTTCCCACAGTAGCAGGGAAAGCTGTAGATTTTCAGCTTTTACCTACCAGTGAAAACCAGAAGTGGTAAAGGCCAGAAATCCTGGTACTGGCCAGACAGCACGTTCTTCTGCCTTCTCTCTGCTGTTGGATGAACCTTCAAATTTGTATAGAAGGGAGCCACATTTAATGTGCCTAAAAGTCCTTACCTTTCATTTGCCAATGGCAGAGCCTTTGTGTTTCAATAGCATGAAGATCTAAGAGTGCTCTAAAAATCTCATGTGGAAACCTAAAGTAAATGAGATTAACATCCCAGTAGGGAACAGTAAATGTTCTAATGGTAACTAGTTTAGTGCATACTGGTGAGGAACTCTCTGACTCTCTTCATGACTTAGGGGTTTGTCGCTGACTTTGCTAGTGATCTGCAGCCCCTTTCTCCCTAAGTGCCTCTTCCTCTACTGTCCTTCCATTTTCTGTGTGGATAGTGAGAGTTTATTCCCTGTAGGACATTTAGACATCAGAAGAAAGTGATGTAGAGGGTCCTGAATGACCCAGGCAACCCACCTGACTTAAAGACTGGAAGCTGCACAGTCCTAGAGCTCAACTATGTAAGCACACAGCCTGCCACCGAACCAGAGACGATAGGTGTCTCCTTTTAGTAGGACTAATTTAACTTGAGCCATGTCCTTGTATTCCTGCAATATTGCCATGAAGATGTTCTGGCTTAGGATGGGACCAGCTCAGGAGTCTGAAAGACCCTTTGTCTCAGCACATGCTGGGCTCTGAGCATTGAAGCTGCTCCAACTGGTAAATTGCCTGGTGCCACACCACACCATTGTTCCCTGTATAAGCATTCTTACTCTTTCATGTTAAGGCCTTGTACCTTGTCTGGATAAATATGTGCTGCCAGTTTATTAAGAAATAGGATCACATTGTTAATACAACTTATTTTTCAACCAAACCTCTATAGTTCACCTACCAGTGAAGAAAGAGCTACAAAAAAGAAGGCTTATAGCCTGTCAAACACAATTTTTACAAAGAAACTTTTATATTTAAGGTACATTTATGTTTGCTGCAGTAGTACAAATGATGATTATGTGATTTAATGGGCTGTTAGCACAATAATAGCCTATGCCTCAAAAGTGACACAAATTTCTATCTTCCATTTGAAAGTTGTGTCTTTGAATGCAATGGGATGTGTTCTCCAGTTATCTAGTTGCCTATTGTCTGATGGTGAATTTAGGATTTTATGGATTTCAAATATATTTTTCTGAGTTTAACTGCTTTAATTGTTGACTTTCTTTAGCCAGTGCCTGATAAATCAATACAAGTTGTTGATACAGGCAGCTCCAAGGGTTGAAAATGGCATTTAGCAGTTTGTGTCAAACAGGTACATGTGTTTGTAACCTCTTAAATGCAGATTTACTCTGTAGAAATAGTAGTTTAAAGTGTTTATTATGAATCCTAAAAAATTGTCTTAATTTATTCTGAAATAAAATAAATGCTTATAGACTTGTTGGTTTCTTTTACTCTTCTTTACATTTTAGAAAATTGCCTCAGTGGTCACTTTCTATGTTTAGTAAACTCTTGCATTTTAGACCAAAAGAAGTACTCAGTGCCACTTCCAGCATTTATTTAGTCATGCTGATAAACTGCATGTGCCTTCCACAAATGGACCATTACAATGCTTAAAGTATGAAAAACAAAGCTCTATACACTGGTACTAAAGGGTGAGGGGTAAGTGTAAGATGTGTAAACACGTGGTTGAATACAGATGGGGTGTTATCTTGGTGAAATCAGCACAGACTTTGCAGTAGTTTAAAACCAAACATTGCGGGTTTGGTTTAAAACAGAATGTTTCTTTACAGGAGAAAGCAGATCTTCTGACATGCAGAGGGGAGTTTGTCTCATTCAGTAGTATTACGTACAGATGAATTTCTTCTTCCTACATTTTATTTCAGTCAGATGCGTGTACAAAACCATTTAGTGCCCTACATCTGTTGCATGTCTTCTCCTCAGAGGTTAGATGCAGCCTTGGAAGAGGCAGAATGGAACTACTTCTGTGGGTCCTGAGGAGTGCAGATCCTCTGGGGTGTCAGGTCCACATACTGGGCCTAAGGGAGAAGACTGCAGAAACCCATTTCTCCCATCCCAGAGGAGGGCCAGCTGTGCCGTCTGACCGGGAAGTCTGTCTGGGATGGATAAACCAGGACAGTTCAGGTATTGCTCAGGAGAATGGGATCAAGACACCTTGTGATGGTAGTTTTGAAGTAAGATCAGCAGACATAGGTCCCTATCTGGCAGGTTTGGGCATAGGACTGGTGAATTCATTTTCTTTGGGATGATTTGACAAAGGATCAGTTGCTTTCATTCAGCCTAAGCAGTACTTTCCACTGCCAGAATGTGGCATTAGTGGTATATGCTATTCTGCCAGGGAACAGGCTGAAGCTGTCTAAATATTTGTTACAAAACATTAACTACAGATTCAGGAGCACTGTTAATAGCCTTTTTAGTTTCAGAAGCTAAAGTAGTATTATTTATGGTGTTCATGGACAGCTAGGAAAACTCACTGTCATGGGAATTTCACGATTAAATTCTCGTTAAATTCAGCAGAAGTTGAGTTGAGGTGTCCTGAAGCCAGCCAGTGGAAAAACCCCATGAGAGACAGCTGTATACCCAACCTGTCACAAAAGACTGATTCATGAGACTTAAATTAAAAGCTTAATTTTCAAATTATGTATAAGGGGTCAGTTATTTAAATAATATCCTAATCAACTTGATAGTACTGTAAGGGTTTGTAATTTCAGCCACCTTTTATAAATTTTAAAGGCAGAGAGAGACTGACAAAATACTTGCAATATTTCTGTGCCTGACTAGTTCACAAAGAATTTTAATGGTAGGCAGAGCAGTGGGGCAAGGAAACAAAATTTCTTACAACAGCCAAGCAAGTATGCTTAATTTTTAAGCCTGCCAGCCCTGACATAATTCCTTTAATTTTTCCTAAAATCCTCTTGTACATCTTAATTATCTTCTGTAGTCTCACAGGATGGATTTGATAAGGACAAACACGAACTATTAATTTTCAGCTTTAGGGTGTTAAAATAGCTGATTAAGCTTGTACTAAAAGAAAAAGGATATAAATCTTCTGTACCAGAATACAATGCTCTGTGTCTGATTAGCATTCAGTTTATATATTCCCTTACAACCCTAACCATTCTATGATTCTGTGATTCTATATACTGTAGCCTCTAGCAACCTTTACATTTTCAAACCACTAGGAAACTGACCTTTATAGGAGTACAGGGCATATGAAAATGCCTGGGATAACTGACCTCCCTATCAGCAGTTTGCTCTCAGCTTTTGCAAGGTTTGTTTCAGATATGATATCTATCTATAAAATTATGTACTTTAAAAAATTTAGAGATAAACACACAATATGGTACACGAGGGAAACACTGTAGCTGGTTAACCTAAGAGTGTGAGGATAGTTTGTAGACTGAAAAATGCACCAGTCTTTCAAATACATTTCTCTTGAGAAGCAGCACAAGCCAAAGTTATATGGTTAGAAGATCTATTTTCTTCTGAGGTTCTTATAGTAATAAGATAAAAGCAACAATAAACCCCCAAAGAAATCATGCCTCATGATTAGCTCCTTAATTCTGGCAATTAGATAAACCTCTAGTTGGGACAAGATCTGTTTCTTTACACCCAAAGTGCTTTAAGTCATATTAGTTAATTATTGCTAATTTACATCAAGTTAAAACCTAGCTATAAAAGAAGTTTCATTGTGATAATACTTTGAATTATCAGAAAAGGTCCCATTCTGTTGCTAAAATGCTGACTTCATTGTTCAGGTCAGACATACTTTGAAGCTTCCTGATGTGCTGATCTAGTGGGGAACATGACCTGATCATCTTCAATAGCCAGCATGTAGATGGCAGAAATGCAATCAGCCTCAGGAATAAAAACAACATCATAAAAATTAAACCTTTCCATTCTGTAACAGTAAGGTTGTGAGATTGCTTTATTAAAATCTGGGATTTGTGGTTTTTTTGGTTTTGTTTTTTTTTTTTTTTTTTTTTTTTTTTTTGGTCTATTTTATCACAAATTATAAAATTGACTTTTATGAGTTCCAGTAATTTCAGTCATTTCAGAGGTAAGAAGAAGGGATGCTGAAAGGAAGCAATAAATTCAAGGGCATTAGTGGAGAAACCACTAATAAAGGTGAAAAAGAATGGGTGATGGAGAGGGAAAGGACTGCACACAGTTTTTAGGTAAAGTGAAATTGGTCATGACAACATGATGGCAGAAACAAGTGACTTATTAGTAGTAAGAGAAATCTGTGATACTATCAGAATCAGGAAATGAAAAAGGTGTGAAATTTAAATGAGAGGGGGTGGGATGTCTGGTCTTCTTCAAGTGAGAAGAACTATCATGCAGTACAGCCAATGTTTTGTCAAGCATTCCCTCCTCAGGAGTGGTTGAGCAGTTGAGGGTAAAAATGGGCAAGAATTTGTGTGTCAGGAAATGAATTTTAAGAGAACAACAGGGTCTTAATTTGACTGATTTGATTGCCTGGCCCTACCTCTTTCTCCATTCTATGGAACTATCCTCCCTGGACAGAGATAATTTATAAGAGAGTGCTTTGGGTCCCTTCTTATTTTGTGTAAATCAAAAAAAAAATAGAATAAGAATTATGTGGTGGGAAAATGGGTCTGAGTCAGATCTAGAAGAATGTGTGTTTGCAGGAGCCTAGTTACAGATATATAGTGTTTCAGCTAGAAATTTGGAAATACTGGTTGTAGTTGCAGAACAAAGTTGCATTGATCTAGCAGTTATGTAGCTCTATGGAATATTCTTGCTAAGATGTTTATCCAGACTTATTGCCTTTTTTGTGATAAAAGCAATAAACTGAGCATCCTTTATGATGTATCTTTACAGGAGAATGTATCAATGTAATGCATAAGTACCAGTGAGTCCTGTTTGTCTCTTTAATAAATTGCAATTCAAGGAGATTTCTCTATATGAAACGAATATTTAATAATAAAAATATGGTTTTGTTCAATGTTTCAGCAAAAAAAGGTTGCATTCTGAAGAGGTTTTATCAAATTTTTGGATTAGGGAATAAACCTATTACTTAAGGGCTTTATTTTTATTTTCTTTGTAAACCTATGTTGCTGTTTCTAAAAGAACGTGCTGGATGAAACAGCTGGTTTGATTTAAACAAGGCAAAAGAAGTTTCTATGTAGAAAGTTTGTAGGTTTTCTCTTCTTTGAATGATGTATATTTCCTTCAGGAGCCTGAAATCAGCATTGTTCACTCCTGCAAACTGGAGCCAAAATCCCCACATATTTCACAGAATCACGCAATCATCAAGATTGGAAGAGATCTTCAAGATCATCTAGTCCAACAGTCAACCTAGTTGCAGCATAATTACCCCAAACCTTATCCCCAAATGCCGCAATCAGCCACCTTTTGGACAGTTTCAGAGACAGTGACTCCACCCCCTCCCGGTCAACTTATTCCAGTGTCAGTCTACCCTTTCAGGGAAAAAAAAGCAAAAGGGATTGACAACTTTTGAATAGCCACGGAATGTGTTATTTGTACCAGTGGGAATGTACAGGGAGATAGCAGATATTTGTGTAATCCAGTGTTGGAAACTTGGATTACACACATAAGCTCTGTCAAAAGGGGAATACATTTGCATACCCTTTAGAGTCTAGAAATGTAGTAAACCACTAAAACATAAATAAATTAAATGGATTCTTCATATTCATAGGCTCCCTACACGACATTAGATTGTTTAGTTTTCATGGTTTATTTTGTTACTTTTAACGGTGCTATTAATCATACTTTCTCATTTTCTTTCACTGCCAGGATTTGACAAGGATTTTCTTTCACCTTGAAAAACCGCGTGTTCTGAGGAGTTTCTTCTCAGTGCTCCAGTACAATCAGCACTCCCTGCTGAGTGAAGGCAGCTTGTCTCCTGCACTGCACTTCTCTCTGAAAGATGGTTTCAGAACCATGAGTTTGATATCTCTCTTGGTAGTGAAAGATCATAAACAAATATGTCTTTCAAATTGTTTCTCCACTGGAAGCCTTTATGATTCCATTGAAGAGGAAACTGAGCTAACTCAAGAAGCAATGGACCGTAAGGCAGTAAGATGATACACTGTTAATTTTTATTGCTAAAGTTTCTTCCTCAGACTCTGGTTCAAAATGCTATTTGTATTTTATTATGATGATTTTTTTTATATTTTCAATGGCAAATCCTTCTGATATTCCATTTAGTATTTTTTGTTGAGATGTGCTGACCATAGCAAGCAACTAGACAGGGACCATAGTAATGTCTCCAAATGAACAAAGACCAAGTGCATTACAAATGGAGCTGCAAGTTGTTAGGCAGGGCTAATAGAGCACCTGGCTGGCTGCTCCAGGAACCTGCTCTAGAAAAGCCCTGGAAGATGCCTGATGGAGAAGGAAGCAAGGGCATGAAAACATTAAGAAGAATTGTTTGTGATAGATGCTCAGTAGCCAGCTAAGCAAATATATGAGCTTTGTCAACTTCTTGTGTCCTGTAGCTTTTTCCTGTATTGTAATAGTGGACCGAGAGCCCGGGGGGCCCTGGGCCTTATGGGCTGAAATCTGTAGGCATAGGTTCTCAGTAGGTTACAGAGTTGGCTGCTCTGGTTCAAGTTGTAGGGATAATTTCTCTTTGTTTGTTCAGGTGTATCTGCACTGTGTTTAATGGCACACTATAAGTGCCATGTTTGTCTTCCCTCCAAGCCTTAATTTCTCATGTTTATTGATTACCTAGCCGAACAAGATTGCAGTCTTGACTAGGCTCTGCCGTGATCCATCTGACCTATATAAAATCCTGTTTAAAGGTTAACAAGGTACTGATTTTGCAGACATGATTCACAATGTGGTTTGTTAAATAGCTTTGAATACAAAACAACAATCTACTCCACCAGATTGGATTTTTGGTCCTTCAGGCCCATTATTCTACTTCCAGTGGTTGCTTTGTCTAATGCTTCAGCAGAAGGGAGAGGACAGACATAACATATCTTGCCAACAGTATGAGGGTTTCCATAAGGGGAAAATTTCATTTTTAATCCTATGTCATCAGCTTCTGCCCATTATACACATTTATCCCATCAGAAATATTTTTTTTTTCTGAAAATGATCAGTCCTTTCCAAAGTCAGAAAAAAATCACAGACCATCAGCAAACTGCCTGGAGAAATGTTCTCTTTTTTCATTCAATATTACTTATTACGGTGTTCTACTTCCTATAGATAATGTGTATTTGAGGTTAACAGAGATATTGTCACATTTAACCCTCCTTTGAGGGTACTGTTGAAATTAGAGAGAACTCAGTTTATCCCTAAATTTATCTCAGATAGATTTAGTGCCTTCTACTGGTCTCTGATATGGTCCCTGATTTTCAAACTTTGTTGCAAATTGGATAATATTCCTCAATGAAATGAGTGTATGAAATAAAAATAGGCACATCTCTGCTATATTTGCTTGTGACTGTGAAATATTATTTTCCATCATGTTCATCCAGGTAGTCATCATTACAGTTTTTTTGGGATTTGCAGTCCATAAACTTCCTAACTGGTCTACCACCAATGACAGATCTAAAGAGGGATAAACAGACATTTAGTGTTTAAGCGCTACAATGGTCATTGTAGTCTCATTGCTAGACCTTTAAAAGCCTTGGTCAGTCACTGCCTAATCCTCAGAGAATCTAGGGGCTCTGGCTGCATTCCTGCTGGCACTGTTCCCTGGCAACCTAAATCATAGGAGTTTGTACCCTGGTGGCTTTGTATTGAAGTTCACTAACTGTGCATCTCCTTTCTTGACCTGTTGGTGTGCCCTGACAAGCTGACAGTTTGCAGCATGTCTTTTCAGCCTAAAGAAGGAGGAAGTGGTGTTTTCCTTCCCTCACCCCATAGCCTTACACTTTGAGAAACTTCATGGAATGCATTACATTGAAAAAATGCTATCTGGTATGTGGAGACTTGGATCTTCCAACAGCTGAGATCCTCTGTAACATCCCTTGATGAAAATATTAATAAATTGTGGGCATCGGCCTTTTTCTCCCCATCTTGCAGGCTTTTGTGTTGAACAGGCTGCTCAGGTGCCCCACATGGGCAAAGCAACTCAGCTGAGAATATTACAAGGCTGAGTTTGTGGCACTCAGCTTTCTGTGTGTGTCTTGTCTTAAGATGGAAACTTTAAATGTGGTCACAGGAATTTACTTTGAGTCCACCTCCTCTGACTTTTAAAAGGTTTACTTAGATCATAAGACAGCTGTAGGGTGGTATTGGGCCTCAAGACAACATTCACCCTTGCTTACTTACAGAACTGAGACTGGAAGACAATTGTTTAAGTTCTGTTTTTTGTGTAGCTCAGATTTCCTTTCGGTCTCCACTTAATTTAGACCAGCAAATTTGTAATCAGTAACAACATGGACATAACACCTCAGTTTCAAGATGAATAACTCATGTTATTCACTGAATCCCAGCATATTGTTTTGTCAAGTTCCTAACAGAAAGTTTCCAAGGCTGGGTTGATTTTTCTCAAAGCCAACACTGGGATTCTAATGTCATTCTAGTACCTTCCTTACTGTATACACTTACTTACACTGGAATAAAATTGATACAAGCAAAATTATTAAAGTTACAGTTCAAATGAGAAAATTGGAAAGTTGTTTCTGCAGTGTTTATAATTTCATTTTATTTGCCTGGTGTGAAGATGCAGTGAAAGTATTGCTGAAAGGTTAAAATGTGCTGCTCATACTTTATGACAGTTTACAGAACTTGTGTAATATTAGGATCTCTTCCTCAGAAAATGTTTAAAATTGAATTTAACCAGTTTAATAGATACTTGTTTGCTGCTAAAATAACTGTTTTTTAAAAAGGCCTACATGTCCTGATTGCTCTCCCACCGAGCTTATGGGAGTGTGCAAAGAGCAAATGTTAATGTTAGTTTAAATATTCTTGGCAGCGAGAATCCAGATATTTTTATTCTAATATAAGCATAAAGCTTTAAAAATATAAAAAATTACAGTGCGCTATCAAATCAAGAACTATTGAAATAATACCATAAAAGCTGGAATTCAGGTGAGACAGTGTTCATAGTTACCAGATGTTTCTATTCACTACCAATGTTCACAGAGGGGAATCCACTTGTAAAAGATGGAGGCTGTCAGCTTAATTTGTGTAGCTGTGAGGAATAAAGACTCACCCATACCAATTTTGTTCTGATGACCTTAAAAGGAGATGACTCAGTATTCCATTACCATTTCTCTGAACCACCTAAATGTACTTAAAGTTTTTCTAACGTACTTTAAAATGATAAATATGAATGAGGTCAATACAATAAAAAAGATAAATAAAATCAGGACCTATTCTACCTCTGACAGGGTGAGCTGAGTAACTCCTAGTCTTCAGTCCTTAACTAGCCAGAACCACTGTTCAGCTTTTGTGTAGGAGGAGACAATATGTAATTCAAAAGCTTTACTTTCAAGACTTAGTGAAAATTGATATCAGTAGTGGAAGCATCATAAAACAGCATAATAAATCTACACATACATGCTAAACGCAGCCATCTATCAATTTACATGGAATTCAGTCTATCGTCTCTCCCACAGAGAGGTAAATTTTGTCTATGTCCAGTTCCAAGGAAAAAAAAATAGAATAATTATTTATCAAATGATAAGTCTCTCTATAAAATATTCTATTGCAATATTTTAAAGCTCTCCCCATATTGAATCCAATGTTTTTTCCTGATCTTTCCACTATGGTGCAGTTTTTCTGTCTCTTACCATGTTTCTTTGCTGCCCACATGTCTTAGAAAGAAGAG
This sequence comes from Pipra filicauda, assembly GCF_003945595.2. Lineage (NCBI taxonomy): Eukaryota > Metazoa > Chordata > Aves > Passeriformes > Pipridae > Pipra > Pipra filicauda. The sequence continues at coordinate 4,352,481 of NW_024104321.1, read as the reverse complement.
ACGGGCTACCAAAATGACCCATACTCTCTGCCCCTGGTGTTACATGGCAGCAAAAGGGAAGTTGTCCTCCTGTGATAGCCCTGGGAGGCGTTCAGTAAATAAGAGAGCCACTTCAGATTTGATGAAATGATGCTTGAGCAGCTGAGACTTTGAAAGAGTAGCTTAAGTTCAGATAGTACTATCTATATACCTTGCCATCAAAACAGGTAAATGCACATGTCCTTAGAAAAGGAAGCTGCTGTTTGTTTCCAGTAAATCTGTACTGTTCAACTAATAAACAAAACATCAGATTTTATCAAATGTTCCAAAAGTTCAAGCCCACAAAATGCTTTTGCCCTTGAACATAAAGCTGCTTAATAACTTTGGGGTCCTCTCAGCACTCAGGTAACAGAATGTTTTGAGCACATACAAACAAAACAAGTGTGGTAATGATCCTTGGTGTAAAATGAGTTATTTTGTGTCTCTAGAATTGTAAACATTATTGGTTTAATATATATTCTATCTCCAGACAGTTAAATTAATCCTCTCAGCAGATGCAATATAAATTTAGAATGTATTTTCCAAATGATTTTGCCTACTTCTGATCTCCTTTAGCACATAATGTGCTGTAGCTCTAAGAAAATGAATGCTTACAAGTGTAAATGTTTATATGAGTAAGCAAAACTGTCATAAAGTTGATGACACCTTGTATGCCCAAAGGAGCTGACACCTACTGCTTAATGAAAAAAATAAAAATCTGATGTTCAGGCTGATTATATTGCTACAGATTAATGTGCCAATGAGTCTATTTGAAAACATTATCTTGTACTTGCATAGCAATTTGTGTGACTCAGATTGTAAGAAAGAACAAATATGAACATTACCCATTAAAGACACAAGTCAAGAATAACCCAACTGAAGTAAAAATACGGCCATTTCAGCTAGTATTAGCTGATCTGCTTTAGTCTTTTCTAGGTCTCTTAGGCAACTTTTTTAGTTTTACTTCTTGAAAATTTCCTGTTATATAGCAGGCACAGTCTGTGTCTTCATACCGTGCCTGTGTATTGCACCTCTCTTGGCATTGTTTTTCTTTTCTTCCACCAAATCTCAAAGGAGAAATTAAGGCACAGTAATGAACAAAGAAAAAAAAAGTAATTGCAGAGGTGTATTGTTAGATGTGTTCCTTCCCTGGTTGTCAGTGGGATTTCAACATTTTCCTCTTGGTGCAGATATTGAGACATGAAAATTTCAAATTAAAGATATTTATCAAATTAAGCCATTATTTTTGCAATGAACGTAATTAAGGAATAGCTCTAGAAACTGCTGTGTTCTAAGTAACTGGCTCAGCGTGGTAAAGAATAAAGATGAATCTTCTAAATGTTTCTAACATAAAAGCAGCAGTAATGAACAACTATGATGGGAGGAATGAGAAACTAAGCATAGACTCAGAGGTAGGGAGATGGATGATATCTAAGCAATACTGCAGACTGCTGTGAATTGGTGTGATCAATTTTTCATACAATGTCAGCAACAAAAACTTGTTCTTTTTTCATCCAGTGGAATTTATTAATTTTGAAAGTCATGCTTAGTAATATCACATTTAGAAAAAGTCATGTTTAGTAAAACAAGCAAAGAAATCCCATCAAGTTAAAAAATGCATGTGTGATTTACTTTTAGGAGATGTATTTCATCTAGAAAAGTCTAGATTAACAAGTGTTAAAAGTCTAGATTAACAAACTTCCTTTTGTGGACAACTTGTGGCAAATTCATCCCATGGTGTGACTTGGCTGTGGACCTGCAACAGTCTGGTGGTTCCAAATTATATTTTTTAATTCCCAAGTACATCTTCTTTTGGCTTGTCTCAGTATTCAAACAGTCCTCTAATGATTTACTTAAACTTGTACAAATCCTCTTACTCAGTTGCTTTTTGGGGAGTGACTAGCTCAGACTAAATGTTGGATGAGATGATGTGAGAAGGCAGTGAAGATCTGTGCTGTGCTTCCATGTAGATGAGGTTGTCCTGCCAGGCAGCTTGGATGACAGAAAATTTTGGAGACTTCCCTTGAGACATCATGAAAAAATAGTGGAACTGTGAATTGTCTTGTAACGGAAAGTTTATATTTTGCTGAATAATATAAGGAAGTTCAGCTTGGCTTGATTGAAAAGTACTGTGTTCAGCTTTTCAAGGGAAAAGATTCTGATTTTGGATGAAAAATTAATCTTTAAGTAGTAGGCTATGAAGTTGATTTTTTTTTTTTCTTAAATTTTTTTCAGAGGTGCTGTTTTTCCACTGTCAACAGCTCAAAATTCTGCATTTATTACAAGTGCAAGAGAGTTCACGAACAAAGTGTCTCAGTTTGAAGAGGCTGGAATGTTTGTTAAAGAGGATGATTTATGAGACAGACCAAACTCCTCTCTCTCAGCAACTGTAAATTCAAAAATTAAGGGACTTTAATCGAGGAAGTGCAGAAGAAAAGAAGAAATAACAACCCTTTATTAAAAGATATATGCATATTGGCAAGAACAGTAACAGAACATAAAAACAGCTAAACAATGGTCCTGTACCCAGAAGTCCCCTTCAAACAAAAGGAAAAGTCTGAATACTTCTCTGTCTTCAGCGCAGTTCTAATCCCGGTTGGCAGGGGCGCTGTTGGATCGCTGGAGGTGCAGAGCCTGCAGTGCTCTGTGTTGACCTTCAGGGAGCGCTGTTGGATCACTGGCGGTCACCACACGGGGAGGGGGGTCTGGGGGGTGTCTCGGGTCGTGGGAGAAGCCGAAAAGAAGATGGGGGACACGAAAAGAAGATGGGGGACCCTTCCCCCAATGGAAGGAAGGGAAAAGCAGTTCACCCCCAACAGGACTCACTGGGGTTCTCAGTTGATGGCACCCCAAAAGCTCCTCCTTTTCTCCCAGCAAGCACAGAGACTCTCCGATGAAAACGCAGCAGGTCCGGACTGGAGACAAAAGACAGCTCTCAGGCAAGTTGAGGCCAGCAGTCAGGGCTGACCAGGACGGGACACCAGACAAACAGGCTTCCAGGCCTTCTCTCCAAATGCACCGAAACACAGACTCTGTCTCCGTCCCCGAAAGAGAACCTAGCAGTCTGACCCTCTCTCCCCTCCGAGCAGAGCCAGCTACCCCCTCCCAAAACTCCTCCCCTCTCCCCCCCAGCCTCTGATGGGCCATCAGCAAGGAATGCGGCCTGGCTAGCTAGTTCTTTTGTAAGGCTAATTAACTCCCTTCCCCCTTTCCATTCAAACTCCCCACTCTTTCCTACAGTGGGGAGGGCAGGGGAAAGAAAAATTCTCCTGAATTTCTAACCTATAACACAAAAGCATAATCTTAGCTGGACTTGATAATTTGCTCTAGCCATGATAGTCTATGAACAAAAACCAGAGCCAGAATGTAGATGGAGGTAACAGTTTATTAGTAACTCGTGTAGCCAGTAAGATTTAAAAAGCTTTGGGCACACTAATGCTTTCTCAGGTCTTCAAAGGAAAGCAGAGAGAGGATGCAAGGGTAATTTTGCCATAAAAGAGGATGTTGGTAACAATGAAGCTGATGATGGGCTGTTTTAAAAGACAGAAGCAGCTAAAGCTCAAACTTCGTGAAGGTGCTCGTAGTAGGCTGGTTGCTTCTGCTGCTATTGTGCATGGGTAGCAGAAAGTGGCCTTTGTGCTCACTTTTTATGCAAAGGCCAGTGAACTTTTGAATTCTCAGCCTCTATCTGTGTTGCTAAATAAAAGAGAGAGTTACTTCAAATACTGCTCTACTTGTGATTCAGGCTGGTTATGCTTCCTACATGCACCCCTAAATGTTTTGTTCTGTGCTGGCTGGCTCTTTCTGAGATGTCTTTTGGTATGGCTCAGAGGACAGAAGATATCATGCCTAAGAGTAGTATTGGGTTTGGCTGCCACCATATATGCCTCCATGGCTCCCTCAGTAGGCTTTGCCTTCCCAAACCTCTCAGGTGTCTGTGTGGCACATTGCCAGACATGTCCCGTAGTCCCATGCTGCAAAGCATGGCTGTGACAGGCTGTAACACAGCCTTATTTCAGACGCTTTGGAATGAGAAAGCTGCCCTACTCCCACAACAGGCGCATCTCTGGGCCATAAGGGTGCTAAATAGGGCTGTGGCCCTATGGTGTCAACCCAGATGTGTCCACAGAAGAGTGGCAGGAATAGCAAACATGCTGTAAATTCATGTCCTTTGTGATGCATGATGGCTTTCTATGTAGGAAACCCACTTATATAGCAGCATTCAAAGTTGTGGTTATAAATGAACCCCAAGCCTTCCTATCATACCTGTTTTTGGAAACAAATGCATTTGCTAGAGTGGATAATTTTTAGTCTATGAGTTGTTTACGAATTGTTGTTTGCTTAGTTATTCTTTTTCAGTGTTTTGTGTTCCATGATGAAGTAATCTTTTAGTTACCTTCTCTTTGTTGAAGAACAGGAAAATCTGGATTAAGTACTTCTACAATTAAGTTTTGAAGAATAAACTTGTAGAAAATAATGAATTGTTATTTTTTTTTCTCAGTTATTGTCTGCAAACATGACCACAGATAATCTTTTCTTGCAGATTTCAACTGTGAAAATATAAATCAGGTCTTTATCATTTAACAAACTCTAAAACCTCTGCTATTTAAGTTGATGCCTTCACATCACATATTAGAAATGCAATGAAATGCAATCTTGTAAGTCTGAAAGATCACAATAAACATTTAACTCTCATCAACAAAAATCAATCTACTCAGCTTTAGTTTAGACCTAGTCTAAACTAAACTAGGTCTAAAAGTTTAGACCTAGTTTAGTCTAAAAAAACATGTTTTTCTCCTTCAAGGGCCAGATAAACTCGCTTTTTCTAGGCAGATACGCAGCTTTGAAAGACATGCAGTACATGGCTAGTCTGTCAAAGGTACAGAGAATTTTAAGCAGTTTGGCATTATCATAACTGTATTAAGCTATGTTTGGTTTTATCGTGTCGTGTTCTTTGACATTCTGCTTGGTGTGTGTATGCTGCCTGTCAATCACAGAGTCAGCATGTCATGAGGGAACTTCACTGCGGGAATGGTGCAGCTTGGAGAATTCAGATGAGTTTAAGGAAAAGGAGCAAGGAACGCTTGACAGCTGCCAGGAGAATTTTTGAGGTGAATATCAATCTCATTAGGTGTATGGTTAAAATCTCATTAGGTGTATGGTTAAAATCATGAATAGAGATGGGATGACAGAGAAAAAGACTCTGACATACTTGCAAAAGTGAAATGATTGAGTAGCTAAGAGTAACATTTCCTTTTTAAAGTTAAAAACATAGTTCCTGAATCATTTAAAGGATGCATGTATATCTATGTAATATATACTGAACATGGGGAAAACTAAAACAGGATGAAATCAGCTAAACTTCCTTTTGTGGACAACTTGTGGCAAATTCGTCCTGTGGTGTGACTTGGCTGTGGACCTGCAACAGTCTGGTGGTTCCAAAGCTTCCTTCCAAAATGCTACTGCATTTTGCTTAACATTTTATCAAAACAGATACCTGTCTGCCTTCTTGCCTGTTTGAAACTCTTCCTGGCTTGTTGGATGCTGCTATCACTGTATCCATAGGAGTAAATCAAGTGGTAACAGGGAATATTCATGGGGCCTGGAAGGTAAACAACTATGCTGGTGACATCTTGTGGTGTTTCATGGGGTGATTTTGCCCTCACCAGCCATCTCTTGGTCCATGCTGGAGTCCTGTTCAGGTGTTAGCAAAAGGGACCAGTCCTAATAGGAGTCTCTATACAGCTATCCCTGTTTGGGAACGGAAAGGAATTTAGTAGTATGGACATGGGCTGGTCCATGGCATTCAGTTTTGGTGTCATATGTCATTGGTATATATTTAATTTACTTTTATGTTGATATCAAGTTTTTCTAAACCTACTGCTAAGTGGCTGCTCTGACTCCTTCAGTTGCTTCTCCTCAGCTTTGGGGATCAAAGCATGACCCTTGTTCCCAATTCAGAGGAACAGAGAAGAGAAATACAAGATATAGGCCACATTTCACAATTATCTATAGGGCAAGTGATGATAGTTTCTTCTGCACAGTTTCTCTCACAATCTGGTAGTTTAGAAGCATTTAAAATTTACTGAGGATTGGAATGGACCTTTGGCTCAGTCCTTCATCTAACTTCACAGTGATCACAGTAACATGGACATCGCTTTGCCCTGGTGTGAATGGTTCCTGTAAGTTACTTCTTCTCCAGGCCTTTGAAAAGGAAAGAGATGGAAATTAGAATGTGACTGTAAAAGATGTACAGAGGTATTTTCAAGGTTAATATTAGAGGCAAGAACAAATTCTGACGTGGTTTATTTGGTCATAGAAAAATCGTAATTTATCTCCAAGATGGTACTAAAGCTGGGTGGTAAATGCTTTGATGGAGACACATTTGTGGGAAAACAAAGCTCTGGCAAATTAAAATCTTTGTGAAACACATCAGAATACCAGATTTTTGGTTTGGGAAAATTCAAACAAACAAATATTCATGCAGTGTTGTAACAATCTCTATTCACTCTTTAGAGAATTAATTTTTTTTTAAATTTTGATGTGACTTTTATTGCAAATTCTTTCTATGTTTTATCATTATGTACTTAAATGTGGTAATTTAAACCAGACAGATTGAAATCTCTAAATTCCCCAAGCCACAGAACTTCAGTCTTCAGTGGGGCATAATTAAACCCCAAAGGAAGACTGAAAGAAAGATTTTTCTCCTAGATGCTGCAAGTTCTTTCATTTCCCTCATCATACAAAGACTAGGAACAGTGAAGCTTTTTTTGTGAAAAATACTGTTCTTATTTCTTCCCCCTTAGGACCCAAGGCATACTGCAAAGGCTATCCTGTTCCATTTGACATGCAGATGCAAGTAAGCAGGTTTGAACTCCCAGCTTGGAGCAGGCTCAGGTCCTTTCTTGTAAAGACTGGTTGGGTGATATACCTGGGAGCTTTCAGAAAAAGGAAGAGATTTTATTGGTAGTGAAAGACAGCTGGCTACAGAAGAGTTACTTCAGAAAAGTGAAAGCAGAACTGAGCTCAAGAATGATTCATTTTAATCAGACCAGTGTTGCTTTAACAAAGCATACTGACTCTTTGCTAGTTTTGTGATATTTAATTAAATTTGGAAGGTTAGATAGGAAAGGTATGTTTTCAAATTAACCTTTACCTCATTAAAATTTCATTGTAAGTTTTAAGCAGTTCTTTAGAGTACATGCTGTTAAGCACTATCTGGTAATTTTATTTCCTGATATACTTGCTACCTATCTGAACCTAAACCAGGATGTTTTTGTTTTAAATTCTTACCTTGTGATCACCACTGATTTATGTCATATTGTATGTTTAACACCTGCAGAATATAATCTGATTGAATGTGATTTTTGCATGATGTAAGGCAGGGTTTTCCTTTGTCTCGACACAAGTTTCAGCAGGGATTACCATGACTCATAAAGAGCTAACATTTCACAAAAGAAGGCTTTTGAAAAACTCAGGCACAAAGTTAAACACTGGCACTGCTTTTCTTCCACCTGGGAGAAAACTGGCCCAGAATTCTGAATTTATTTCTGAGTTCTTGGGTATGGTATATCTATTGTGTTTAAATTGCTAAAATTGAAGAGAGAATAGGAACCTGTTGTAATGTAGTTTGAAACTTTTATGATTTGTGGAGCTTTTTCCAGTTAAAGGATTTTTTTTTAAGCTATTGGCAGAAGTAATCATGAGAAAGGCATATACCATTTAAACAGAATTAAAGAGTTATGTGTCACTAGCATGATTATGAACCATGAACTGCAGTAAACCTGACTAGAATTACGTGTGCTGTGGTAACAAAGACAGAGGAACTCAACTCAAGACATTGAAGAGCTGCTAGTGAAGGGCAGAGGCCTATTGAATCTGCAGATCTGGAGGTGGCGCAAGATGATGCTTCAGGCCGTTCCTGTAAGATCAGTGGGGCTGGTCTTTCCAAAATGATGGCATATTACCTTCTAAATAACTTTTTGCATTCAAATCTTGTTTTGTTTCAGACCAAAATCTTTTAAAGACAGATTTGGAAGCTTACTACCTTCTTATGTAGATCCAAATCTATATAATATTATTCGTAGTATTATGCTGGAACAAGGAGTAGCCATTCACAAATATTTGACTTGGAAGAAAGGTTACAAAGGAAAGGAACTAGAGGGTTTTACACACTGACAAGGTAGCTCTCTTCATCCAAAGACAGATATAGCAATCTTTATCCTTCATCCTAAAATCATCTTCCTGCACTGAGAGGTATAAAATTAACTTGTTTAAATTTACTCATACTCTGGGTATAGCTCCTGTTAATGTTGATGAGAAATATACTGAACTTACTGAGAATGAAGTTACTTAATTCTCCAAAGCAGCTTATATTTCTTTTTCATGGCTGTGATCATTTCCTTCCTCTACTGTAATTATATTCCACACTATATAGATCTCAGCATTTTATCTTGGAGTTATTCTCCAGAATAAAATTCTCAATAACTCTTTTCCAGAATTACTTCTATGATCATGTCAGAAAATTTACATTCATTTCAAAAATTAAAAAAAAAGAAAAAAGAATTTTAATTATTTTTTAAACAATTCTATATTTTCCCTTTCCTGTTGACATTATTTGTCTCTGTTAAAATTTTGAAAAATACAATTTCATACTCATAACTGATTTTGTTATGATCTCAGTTGACTATCATACCTAACTTTAACATTTTTGAATTTTTTGTATAGCATTTTTCAGGCAGGAGTTTAACAATTAGACATTTTAAACAAAGCAGTAGTAAACCCAGGCAATTGCAAGAGACAAAGAACACATTTATGTTCCCTTGAGCTGAAGATACTTAAAGCCAATCTACTACTGAGTTTCTTGTAATGCAATAAAAATTTTAGTATTACACAAGCCTGATTTTCTTCTTACTGTTTTTATGTCTAAGAATCTTTACAATTACAATTTTAATCTGTTTAAAATTATACAAATGTCCATAAAAACATTTCTTTACTTTATGCTCCTTGTGACATTTAGGCAATACTTAGGCCTTTTTTCAGCACCCGTGAGTTTATTGAAAATAATGCTCTTGCAAGAGATGCATAGCTTGGTTTGCAGAGGGCCTTGGCACTGGGTGACCTCCTGGCACTGGCTCATGCTGTGAACTGTGCAGTGAGAAAAGGAAAGAAAAAATAATCCTTGGACTTCTTAAGTTAGTTTTCCTTTAGGTTACAGCTTGAAGAGAAACTTCACATTTAGATGGAATATCTGGCCTTGGTTTATTTCTTTGAGTAACTGTGCTGCAGGCTTGGTGCAGGTGCACAACTGCTCCCTCCTCTGAAAGCCCCCTATGCTTAAAAAAATGCCTTCACTGCAGCAATCCAAAGTATCCCAGAAACCTGGAGGCACCCCTTAGCTCAAAAAGATTTGCTTGTGACTCTTTCTTCTCTAGAGCAGTAAATGTGTAGACAAGACAGCACGTTTTTGGTACAGGAGCTTTTCACAGGACCTGTCTGGGAGGTTCTTGGGTGTCCCATAATTGCACTGGCAACAACGCAGTGCAGTCTCCTCTAGTATTCTAACTGCTCTCTGTACAGAAAACATCACAGAAAAAGATTTTCTTGCCGGGTAGGGTGAGTGTTTAGCCTGCTTGCTTTTCTTCCTTACTGTTCAGTCTGCAACACTGGTAACCTTCATGACTTCTACTGCACTTTAAAATACTTGCCATTTTTACCTGGAATCGTACCTCATGGTACCTATGGAAGAAATCAAGTTTCTGCTAAAGAATCCCAGAAATCAGAAGAAAAAGACAACAAAACTTACCATATGTTTAGCCTTTTGAGGAAGAGAAACATGCAGTCTCTTCTGGCCTCTGCGAATGTTTTCTTGATGACTTCCTCAGCCTAATCCAGCATCTTGGATGTTGCTGAAAGATACAACAGGACACAAGAAGCTTATAGAGAGCCTTGGTTCCCAATAAGTTTTTGTAAAATAAAAACAGATGAAGTCTGAGTAAAAAAGTGATGACCCAGGCCCATATCTAGACTGTTCGGATTGACTGCAGCACTCCAGATAACCTGTGTAATGTGAGTCCCTGCAGCAGATCTCTCAGCATGCTGAGGGTGCTTGGGGGAAAAACAAAGCTTTCCCCTTGGAGTTAAAAAAATGGTAGCCCCGAGGGGGTGCTGTCCCTTGGGCTTGTGCCAATGAGTGCTCCTGCAAAGTATAAACATATCACAACCAAACCAGAAAAGAAGGGTGTAGTTGTAGTTGTTGCAGAGAGTAGCCATGTTCTAAAACCACGAGGAGAAGGGGCAGGAGCCCTGTTGGGGGCTAGGCCCCCCCCCAGCCCCAGCTGGGGGGCTACAAGAACTTGGAACAGTGTTAAACTGGGCTGAGTTCTGTAGCTGAGAGCTGGAGGAGTTTCTCCACTGTAAGCAGCAGCAGGAGATACTAAAAGCGGCAGCAGAGCAGCAGTGGATGGAGAACAGTGGCAGAGAGCCAGAAGAAGATAAGGAGCAGCAAAACAAGCATGCAACCAAGCAGGAAGACACAGAGTTGTCTGAAAGAGAAAGAGAGCCGGCTACAGAGTAGGACTGAGTTCTACAAAGAGAGTTCTGGGGTAAGAAGTGAAACAAACTTCCCAAACCCTTCTGAGACACCTCCTAGAGAGGAGGGGCAGTGGATTCCTACTGGATGGAAGTCCTAAAATGCAGCATGCACCGGAGAGAGAGGAGCTAAGAAGCTCAGGTGTCCTGGAACTGGACCGGGATGGCCAGATGGAATGCGGAGGGGGTGACCTTGAGCCCCCCGCTGCTACTGCCAGGCTGGCAGTTTTGAGACAGAGCACATGAGCTCTGGTAGAACTCTTGAGGCAAAGGCCTTTAACTGAAAGCTGCCTGAGATGTTCTGACTGGGAGGTAAATCCCCTGAGGAAGGGACTTTCACGAAGATGCCCCTGCACTTCGTGATATGCCAGTGGTGAAGCGAGTTTTGTCCCTGCTGGCAGTCCACGGGTGAGACCTTCGCTTGGAGTCGAAGGGCCAAGAGGGGTGAGAGGAGACCCCCTTGTGTGTATTGGGAAGAGATCCAGCTACAACAATACAGCTACAGCTGCTACATGGAAGAAGAGAGGCTGCTCCTCTGAAAGCAGAAAGGATCTTTCCTTTTCTCTTCTGGACTTTTATTGGAGGGAGAAGAGATTGATTATTTGTCAATACTGATTTATCATAGGAGAGATAGTTAAGATTATGTATATGATGTATTGTAATATTTATTTGTACAGTGATTGTAATATAATTCCCTTTCCCCCCATATTGAGTCTTGTGTAGTGTCTGGAAAACCCATCTCACATTGGGTTGGGATGTGGGAGGGGGGCTTGGACTTGAGAATTGAATTTTAGGGATCTCAAACTACAACTACCTAATGCATCCCAAATGAAAAGGCAGATCACCTATTATCAAAACACATGCACTGCCAATAGGGAAGATATTTTATAGCTAGTGGTGGACCTAGCTGTTCCAGAGAAGGTTGCTCCTGTGGGGATGGGGTTACTGAACTATCCACAAGTATTGTTGCTGCTTACACTATGTAGTCGTCAAGCCAAGAAAGAAGAGCTGTGTTGAGATTTCTGCCTCATAAATCCTCTCTGCTTGTTGCCTTTCTACGTAAATCCAGGAAGGACTTTTTTTGCTTTGCTTTAATGCTGATACATTTCAATCACATGGGGCCCTGATTGTGCCTCAAGTCACTGGAAACTGCAATAACATAAATGCAGATGTTTTTAGTAGTACTTCTATTCACTGGAGACTAAAACATATCTGTAAACCCACATAATGTATTGTTTTAAGTCAGAATTATGTTAGAGGAATCCAATGTTGTCTAAAGCTTCTAGAAAGCACAGAATGCTGTATTTTCTTATATTTAGTAGTCTAGTGGGATTTCTTGAGTGTTTGAAGTTAAATGGGTCTGGGATGATTTCTTAAGTAAACACAGACTTTACTTTGGGATTGAAATTAGTTTTTTAGAGACTATAATATTAGGACTATGGTATTGACACTGACAATTAAGATAAGGGGCATCCTTTGCCTAGAAATTTAATGAAAAGAATTGCTATGATGTATTTCAAAATTACAGTATGATCACTTCTTTTCATTCTTTATAACCATCACATGGCATATTTTTCCAGAGGTGCTACCTAACTATGTTGTAATTAAATGTGATTCATCAAACAGAACTGAAGACAAAACTGGTAATCAGTAAATTTTTCCATTCACAGAATCTGTAAAATAGGTGTATCTTGTAATTAGTTTACTGATGTTTGCTTTAGAACAAGTAAATCAAAATTATAATAATTTTCTTCTCATCATCTAGTAGAATATTTTAGCATACATATGCAGCATCTAACAATGGCTTTTATGGGTGGGACTACCAGACATTATCAGCGTAGCCACAATAATAATAATTATTCAGAGGATTTAAAAATATAGCCTCATACTGAAGGTAATGAATAAGATTATGTTTTAAGTCTAGAGGCACTATAAGAAGCTTATTTCTGTTTGTACACACTAAACATAACTGAAACATCATAGAATCATAGAATGTTTTGGGTTGGATTGGAAGGGACTTTAAAGATCAGTTCCAACTTGCCTACTGTGGGCAGGGAACCTTTAACTAGGTCAGGTAGCTCAGAGCTCCATCCAACCTGGCCCTGCAGGTTGCAGTTGCAGTCAATTTTTTTTTTTTTTGGTGTTGACTAAGTTGACTTTTCTATGTAAAGTTGACTAGATACCAAATACTGCCTGACAAAGGACATTGATTAAAAACGTACTATCTTGGGAATATTTATGGGCTTCAGTTGTCTTTCTTCTAGAAGGATTTGACTATGCTTTAACTTCACTGGCTATAATTACTCAGCTTTTGGGAAACTAAGGAAAATGCGTTGGTTTGTTCCCTTGGCTTCTCAGTTGCAAAAGTCTGAACAGATTTAAAGTCTGTGTGCTGTACACACCAAGCTCTAGTTCTGGCCCAGTGCTCTGCTGATATAGAAAAGAAAGAGGGTCTGTCTGTTGCTACTGTTATGGAGATGTTCCTGGCACATGGGAGTATGGCACACACACACACACACACACACACACACGTACACACTACTGCAGAGTAGGTGGGCTGTGGGTCTGCAGGCTCCTCCTACAGGGACCAATAAAATGCACACATTGGGATGTTTAATCACACACCACAGTTATAACATGGAACCTTCTGGCATGTTCTAACCCTTGGGCTTAGAGCACTCTTGGAAATAGCTATCACATTTCTCTTCCCAAGGGAAGACCAAAGACAGAGTGAATGTCTGAGAGTGGTACAAGGACTCTGGCTCCTTCCTGTCCTCATGCCTGACACCAATTGAGGGCAGCAGAGCCTCACCAGAAAAAAGTAAAACTTAGTTCTCTTGATCTGAAGTACTGATTGCTGGAAGTATATTTAGCCTAATCAACCTTAAAGCAGGTAATGATGAGCCATCCTATTTATTTATTGCTTTCTGCTAGAAAATAAATTTGTTTTCCTTCTGAGTACAGATCCAAACCCTTTCTATTTCCATCATTCACTCTGCTCTCTTACATTTATCCACCCACACAATCTATTTGAAGCTACAACCATTTGTAGGACTCTCCTTATCTTCCCAGACTTTGCAAAGGCTGGAGGAACAAAATATCTTAAGTAAACATTGTTTAGGGTCTCCTTTTTTCCTATTCATTTGTTTAAAGAACATGTGGCTGAAATCTAACTTTCGCTCTTTTACAGCTGTTTCTGCTCTTTTAGTAGCAACAAATCTTTCATTTTGTGGCAAGCTATTTCCAGGACAACCCATTACGATATGACAGAAAATTATAGCTTAAGAGAGGAGGAAAGAGAAGGAGCAGATGATATCTCATAACCCCACAAACAATCCAGTTGTCATGAGAAGTATGCCTATTAATAGCTATAAAGATGAAGGAAAGCAGGTACCATTTACAACTCTAAAAGGATGGTTTCTAAACTGAAGATTTTCCTAAGGACTTTGAGCTGCTTTTTGATAGTGATAAGCCACTATCAGTTCTGAAAAATGCCTGGCAATAGGCACTGAAGCAGAAAATATAGCATAGACAGTCAGCAACACTCTTGAAGCTTAATCACATGCAAATTGGAGATTAGGAGATTACAACTGTCTTCAGTGCACATGAGGAATATGATGTAATGCCTTCCTGTATCTTCAATTTTAATTCCACATTAATTTCTTAGTGTGAATCATTCTTAAAAAGAAGGTCTCAGAATTGGGAAAATAAACCAAAGAAGCCTCAACTTCTCTGCTACCGAGATCCGTAGAACCATTTACAAAGTTGGGGATTTTGTTACGTACACATCTTCCACTTAGAGGAGGTGTTCTGTAGGAAGTTAAAATGTATTTCCAAAGGTGACTTGCATAGTAGGGTCTAGAAGACCTTGCCAGACTTTGGGGGCTGTGATTGAAGTGGGATGTGCTGTGCCTCCAGCTGCCCAGGTATGAAACTGATGCACTTGCTCTGTCTGGGACTGATGATCATGCCCTGGCCAAGCACTCATCATCTTTAGTGATGAGCTGTGCCTCCCTAGCCTGATACCTATTTAGGGACAGAAGTAAAAATAAAATATTGTATTTGCAAGGAATCCACTTCCTTTATTTTATGATTAACATGCACGGAAGACAGTTGATGATTACTAATAAAAGTATGGACTGCAGATGTGCACAGCATCATGTGGACTCTCCTTTATAATGTTATCTCTGCCATGGATTCACAGGGATACAGACCTTTAACCAGAAAGAACCATGCTGATAAATGATCTGTCTTAAAATTTTCAAAAAAATACTTCACTTCTTTGTGCCCTCTTTGCTCGTCTGTGACATCGTGGTAATCAGAGGCTAAGTTCAATTTACATTTTTCAAGGAAACCTGCTGGAGCTATTACAGAGGAGGCCAGTAATATGATCACAGGGCTGAAGCATCTCTCCTATGAGGAAAAAGCTAAGAGAATTGGGATTGTTCAGCCTGGAGAAGAGAAGGGTCCAGTGTGACCTTCTAGCAGGCTTCCACTACCTGAGGGGGGTCTACAGGAGAGTGGGAGAGGGACTTTTTATAAGGACCTGTAGTTATAGGACAAGGGGAAATGACCTTAGGCTGAAAGAGATTTAGATTAGATATTAGGAAGACATTCTTTACTGTGAGGGTGGTGAGGCACTGGAACAGGCTGCCCAGAGAAGATGTGCCTGCCACATCCCTGGAAGTGTTCAAGGCCAGGCTGGATGGGACCCTGAGCAACTTGATCTAGTGAAGGGTGACTTTGCCCAGGGCAGGGGGGTTGGAACTAGATGAAATTTAAGGTCCTTTTCAACACAAACCATTCTATGAGTCTGTGGTTCTTGGACTCAATAATCCTTGTGGGTCCCTTCCAACTTGATATATTCTGTGATTCTGTGGTTCATATCCCCAAATATGGTGAGATGGATTTCTTTCATTTTTACTTGCTGTACATATGAAATAATTAGTGGGACGTAGGTATTTACTGGTTATAATAAGACATTAATCCTTGCTGCCAAATTCAAGGTCATCCTACTTTAAACTTTTAAATACAGGGACTTTGGCAAGGGCTATAATATTTTAGAGACAAGCAAACTGTACAGATAGCCTTGACCTGGATACATACTTTTTGTGGAATCTTGGCCATATTATTTAACATCTGCCCCGCTACAACTCACAATTATTTCTATTTATAATATGTGTTCAGATATTGTTTCTTTCTTGTATCAGGATGAAAAACATTTTTATGTCATAGTGGAACATATGGGCTAGATCCTTAGCTCAGGAAAATAAGGAATGTGCTATTGATGATGTATGCTAGCTAAACATCTATCATCTATTTCCTGAGGTAGAAACTATTTATCCATAAAAACAACTTTCTTAATCGCTACTAAATGTATTCAAGGATTTTTCTACTCCAGTTTTTTCTTCCTCTTCAACCAATATATATATATAACACTGTACATCCCTATTTAGTTTTATAAATTATTATCTGCGAGTTCCAGAAATTTGAAATTTCTGAATTCAGAAACAGACATATTGTCATAAATAGGAGAAAAAAAGAAGGATTCATTTAGTCCAACTGGTTGTCATTTAGTTGTCAGAGGGAAAGATTCTTATTTATACAGTATCATTTCACACATGGTTATCAGTAAATTGTTTTTAGATTACATGACTAGAACTCGCAGTTGCATGATCACAAAGAGAAGAATTGTAATTATTCTGCCTTTTATGCAAAAAACGAATGCAATGAAGGGATTCTGTGCAAATTCTTTCATAGCAAGAATAAGCAATAAATTACCAACCGCAGAAATCTGTCAGCTGGATGCAGGAAGTAGCATTCTAGTTTTGTAAACAGTTCACCTGTATGCTAACTGCTAGTCTGACATCAAGGGAGATGAATAGCATTTTCCTCAAAAAACTTTATTCCCTTGAATGAAATCCTGGGAAAAACATTATCTGGGAACTGTATTGGTAGGAAGGAAGATAACCTCCTAAAATAAGCTACTTCCAGGCATTATTTACAACCAAAAGCTACTCTAGGAGAAATTTCTGTTGAAAGACAAAACGATACTGTGGTTATTACAACAGCCATTTCCTTCAGTATATAAAAGGATTGCTTAGAAGGCATCTTCTAAAATACTCTTCCTGGACAAAGAAATGAGTGTGTAGAGTTAAACAGACCTGCGTTTTCCTCCAATGTTGTGGACAGAAATGGTGAATATATGCTGTTATCTTCCTATTGCAAGCACTGGTTCAGCATAAGTGGGGAGCTAAAAAGCTCAAAAATGATATAGCACTTACATCCATTTGGAAATGACAGGAATGTTAAGAAGGAGACTGATAGGAGTCCTCTGCTGATGTAACATGACAGAGGTCCATTGAAATAAGCAGAGCTATTATGATTCAGACCAGCAGAGGAACTGGTCAATAAGTGCATTCCTTTGAGACTTGAACTTTTCTAGGATTATGATAATTGTAAGTGCTGTGGATACTTTATTTCTTCCTCTAGACTACATATATATTTATTTCTTCTGCAACCCACTTGGAATCTTACAATATAAAAAAAAATAGAAAAATATCTTAAAGCTTCTAATCTGTCAGTCCTTTTTTCAGGCAAAGCTCTCAGCACTTGTATTTCAGTGAATTTTCAGCCTCATTACAAACCCAAACACTCTGTGTGTAAAGGAGTCATTTACTGTGCATATAAATGCACCCTGAAGCTGGTCACTCCCGCTATTGGGCTGGACTGAGTTCACAATTTCATTTTCATGTCTCAGAAGTGAAACAGTGCACTGCAGTCTGCCTAATACCCTATCACATGTTGACCTAGTAGGTGTGCTTTTAGCAACCTGCTGTACATTAACAGCTTCGGTTCTCCAGGAAAGTGTGTAGCTGTGTGTAATTTAAAAGTATTCTTATATCTGAAATTTTTTTCAGTATTATACCTGATTTTTTTTTGATCTTGCTTCTTTTCAAGAAAAAGTGTACAGAAAAGTATCTGGGCCAAAAGGTTTCATACAGAGCCTTATCAGTGACTATTAATGACAGGACATAATGGTTCTCTATGCCACTGTCCCAATATTGTCTCAGTCGACCATATTCCAATGAATATTGGCCAGTGTAAGGCTCTGTTGGGGGAGATTTAAAATAAAAAGTTTACATGTGTTGCTTATATACCCTACATGCTTGTAAAATTCATAGAGTTTCAAACATTCAAAGTTGAAATCCTGAGTAACTCAGATTTTGGAAACTTTGTCATGGATAATGAACACTTCTGATTAGGCTTTTGTACCTCTGGATGTCACTGTTGTTTTGCAATAATATAAACAATTTTATATGACAAAGCAACAAGTGAAAATGGTATAATCTTCACCATATTATGTTAGAAACTACAAGGCTGATCACACTGGCAATGTAAGTTCTACCATTAATTCACTGTAAGGGATGAACTGCTGAATATGTAAAATAGTGCTTAACTTCAGTTTGATATTTGGTGAATAGGAAAAAAACCCTACTGACTCCTCTGATGTCCCAAAATGCATTTTTTTGAAGAACTTAGAGTGGAACATTAGCCTTCATTACCCTGATGTGGTCCTGTCAGAATGTGTTCAGGATAACTGTTGGTTTATGCAAGTCAGAAGCAATGGTGATATGTTCGAGGAGGAGCAGGAGGTGGGTAAGTGTCAAGGACCATGCACCACCATTGCTGCTCATGGCTGCTCCAGAGACTAGTGGAGCTCACTTTTCCCAAGTAAATCTGCTATGCAAATGGGACCAAAGGGAAGGAAGGAAGGGAAAAATCATACCTTTCTTCTTTTATAGTCTCTTGCACAGCAAACAGTTCTACCTTCTGGAAACATATATAAAATTAATGGAGATTTAGTGATTAAGAAGGGTATTTTTCCAATTCATAAATTGCTGCAATTGCCTCAGTTATTTACAATGAAATGGGTTGCTCTATGTACAAAAAGTCTTCCTTGGAATAAGGCAGATTTGTCAGAAACTTGTAGGGCAAGTGGGGTGTGACAAGGAAATAAATAAAAGGGTGTACAATTTTTTAAAAATCTCTGATCTTTAGTTTTTGTTGACAATTCAATGGATGAGAGTGGATGCCTTTACTCAGAAATGCAAAATATTAAATAAAGATGGAAATAGAACACTTCCATGAGAAAGCAAGACATATTTATTTATTTTTTTAGAATTCTTGAATTTCATTTGATCTAAATCTGAATAGTAAATTTTGCCTGAAAGAGGTCTAAGACATAGATCAGGAAACACATTGGTATCCTCTGTTTTGAAGTCAGTAGCCACAGAGTTCATTTTGCATAGTATTTCTTCTTTACAAATGGATCTCATAGGATCCTTCTCTCATTCAGAGTCACAGTGACTTCCATGAGTAATTGTGTTTTAACCGCATCTGGCAATTAAGTTCAAAGCACCTACTTGCTCACTTCCCCCTGCCCTGGCCTCCATGATAGATAGGAAAATTGGAAAAAAAGGTAAAACTTGTGGATTGAGATAGAACTGAAACAAATGAAATATAATAATAATACTGATAATATTATTAATGAAAACAATAATAATAGTAATGAAAAGAGAGAGAAGAATAAAACCCAAGAAACACAAGTGATGCTCAATACAATTGCTCAACACCTGCTGACCACTGCCCAGCCCGTCCCCAGGCTGCCATCAGTGGCTCCCATTCAACTTCCCTCCAGTTTATATACTGAACAAGACATTCTGTGGTATGGAATATTTCTTTGGTCAGTTCAGCTCAGTTGTTCTGCCTGTGCTCTCTCCTGGCTTCTTGTGCCCCAGCTCACTGTCAGAGCACAGGAAACTGAAAAGTCCTTGACTTAGAGTAAGCACTGCTCAGCATCAACTAAAACATCAGTGTATTATCAACATTATTTTCATCCTAAATCCAAAACACAGCACTGTACCAGATATTAGGAAGAAAATTAACTCTATCCCTGCCAAAACCAGGACAGCAATGAATTAAAGTTGTCAAGCTACTTTAGAAGTATATTAATGTGCCTTGGTAGATCCAAAGTACTCTTTGCTATAATACCTCAACCAGACCAGAGCAAATGTATTAAATCACTCATTTACTGTAAAGAAGATGCTACTTTTAGACTGTAAATTCCTTTTCCCAGTAGCAGGGTGCGAATGTCACATCATGCTGTGAGGGTGGGTTTTCACTCTTTTCTCTATTTTGAGCCTGCAGACAAATATCTTACACATTTCTTTTATGGTTTTAAACTGCTACCATTACAAGGCTGATTAATAAGGTTTTATGAGCTAATTAATATGCTTTTATCTATATGAGCTTTTATCTTTATGTGCCTGATCGCTACAGTAATTCTGTAACATTACAGGAAGCTATTTATTTTCAAATTAGCAATGTCATCATGACCTTTTACCACACAGATAAGTTTCTGGCCTGCCAGGTACATAGAGGGTAGCTCAAACCGGTCGGTGCTGGCTGTAAATTACAGGCTGATGAGTGAGTGGGATGATCTCCGTTCCTTGATGTTGTGGTTTATTCTCCCAAACAAAAGTGATGGAATTCTCAAACACTTGAAAGAAGGACAAAACAGTCGATTTTAAAAGTAGTGCTGGCAGTTAGGAATATTAATGAATGTGCTTACTGGGGAGAGTGTCTATGTGCCTAGATCAGTCTCTGCTGGTGCCTGTGGCTGTATGTCCTGGGCACCCAGGGACATTCCAGTACTTCCAGTTGCTCCATTCAAGATCCTGTGCTGAGTGTGTTTTGAGAGGTCACTGCACGAGGCTGGTGTGAATCTCCATTTCTCATCTGTTGTTCCCCCAGATCTAGTATCTGTGCCAACTAACTGGGCAAAACAATGAAAGGTCCTAGTGCAAAGAAACATCACAGATATTTATATTACTGTAGTATATGGGACCTCAGCAGGACATGGGTTAAGCTTGGCTCTTGGTAAGGAACTAACCCACTGTAGGAATCTCTCCCTTCAAGAAACTTAAAATCTCAGCAGTAACAAAAAGAAAGTGGTTAGAGTAGAGCCATGGAAGAAAAAGTTCTGTCTTGTAATGTCTGTGACTTTAGCATTTGTTTGCATTCAAATGTATTCAAAGACACTCACAGGTGGAATTATTAATTTTCTGATCTTTAAACCATCTGACTTCTCAGCTCTGTCTTTCCTTTGAAATGACTGGACATGGTCAATAGCAAGATGCCAATAAAAATATTTGGACTTTAAGAAAATGTGTAATTTTGATGAAAAATTGTATTTTGATTCTCTGGAAAAATTTTAGCTTGTATTGGTAACTCAGCTGATTTAAACCACAAAAATAATGTTAATTAGAAAAAATAAATATTACAATTATACTACTTATATGAGAAAAACATGTTTGTTACTCTACTGTAGTTTCAAAGTTATGGATAAGTAACTTTAAAAAAATTCCTTAAATTTGTTTCACAAGCAGTTTTGATTTGGAATCCTCAAAAGTACATAGAGTCTGATTTCTTTGAGGGTTGGAACTGGTCTGACTTCCTTTCATTAATGTTAAAATACCAAATTCTGGACTGTTACTCAAAGGGATTAAAAACTCTGGTGTGTCTAGGGGAAAACATTCACAAAAGGATGAGAATGAATTTGTGTGGTATTTGTGTAACTATCATACATGCTTTCAAAGGATTTCTATTGTTATTCAAGATTAGTTGAGCATAAGTTAATGGACTCTTAAAGTATTACCCAAAGCTTATTATGATAGACCATAGGAGCCTCTTTTTAAGATATTTTTTAATAATATCAACTACAAGGTCCCTGAAGACATGATATTTCTAGGCTTAGTATTTCTTCATCAAATATTAAAATAGGTGAAGCAATTTGGTTGCATTTCCTTTTCTGTTCATTCTCCTGCTGTAGTGTGCATACCAAGTAGAGTGCATTATGTAGATTTACCAACTGTTGAGTTCTCTGATTTGTTTCATTATGTTGTTTATTTTGTAATCCATACTGAGAGTGGAAGAACTACAATTACACAGAGGAAACCTGATATTTGCTAATTCCATAAAGTTAAGGTCATCTTCTGTAGCAATGAGAGAATAAATTAATTTATCAGAATTCAATCTTGCAGAGGCAACTAAGCTGTAATGAAAAGACTGAGATGAGAACAAATGACTCAACAAGGTTCCTAGTTGCATGATTAAACTACTAATATCTTACAGTATGAATAACAGTGTATCTCTGTGGATCAAAATGTGTGTTTCCCAGAAAATATGACTTGTCAATTAGAATTTGGCTCAACTAAGCACCTCAAAATTTTGTTCTTAGTGCCAAGTAGCCAAAGACAACTCCTAAAATGCAAATATTCCTGCCTCACTTTCCATCTGATCAATTTTCCACACCTCTTGTTTTATTTCTGAGCAGGAACAGAGATGAAGCATCTTTAAATCTTGATCCCATCAGTCAGCATTAAGTTCTGTATGAATTTTCACAAACATTAGGCAGGAATCAGACTGAGCAGGTCCTCGCAAACATAGTGAACCATCAATTATAAACTTAGCTTTGGTCAAGGATAAAGGAATGTGACCCTTCAGACTTCTTTTATTAAAAAATTGAAATTACAAAATAGTGCACGGAAATGAAATGTTTTAGGTGGGTATTTAGAATAGAATTAAAATCTTTTGATGTTTCAAAAATAAAGATGCACATATTTTTTTCATGTATTACCTGGCATGGAAAACTGATTCTTAGAGCATAAATTGCAGTGAAGATATGAAAGTGTGTGACTTTAAAAGTTAGTAGTTCACTAGTAACACTGCTAAATGTGTTTTAATACCTTTTATTATACAGTAGCAAAATGCTACTGTCACTGATTCATCAAAAACAAGATCTGGCAGCAGAACGGCTGCTGGAGTATGCATAAGGTTAAGGAATAATTTGGCATGCTTGGTTTTGATTTAAGCAATCTAATATTTAGCAACTTAATAACTTGTGGATGACTCTCGTCTTGAAAAATGTTGCTTGTACAGAGGCTTGCACTGAGCAATGTCCTTGATCCAGGAGCAGAATCCATGAAAGAGTATGTCAAGTACAGTTCGAAGTCGGCAGACTAAAATTATCCATGAGTCTTTGATTTAATTTTGATGACAGAGACAATCTTTGTTCTGGTATTTATCACAAAGCCTGTCAAGTCCTTGTCAAGTAAAAGTAAAATCACGTGTTTCAGTGTGCCCCTTTGCCAATACTGACATATCATTATCTTGGTTTACCTTTCTTCTACGTATTAGATTCTGTTTCTGGAAATTTAAAATGCTTATCATTGTGATTTCAAAGATGTCTTATTAGTAATTATATATTTCAAGTTGAGCTGCTGACTGAATTTCTCAGAGTATCACTTTGAGCAAACTTAGGTTTATTTGTTTTAGTAGCTTGCTGAGGAATAAACTTGATGATTATCCTCTTGTCATTCAAATCAGTCTCAGATTTATTTCCACACCAAGCACTGCAAGACAAAATAACACTCAGTTTTTGAATGGTGACTGTGAGCAGCAAAATAAAAGAATAATTCCTTAGGCAAAGGCTTGATCCATCATCCCTGCAAGTTACTGCAATGTGTCTTTTGACTTGCAGAATTTTGGATCATGGTGTAAGTGTGCAGAGTCAAGAACCCAACAGTTACTACAACTTAGTGCCTTTTTGTTGCCTTACTTGTTACTTCTTGGTTGCAAATTATGGCCAAGATTACATATCAGGAGCTTTCATGAAGGATTATAATTTCTCATGTATGTGAAGTATTTTTTCAAAATTCTGTTGGCTCTAAAATAACTAATGATTGTACGATAGAAAAGTGAATAACCTGAATGGTAGTAACTGCATCTTCATTTTTTAATCAAATTTTAAATATTCTTAATTTGCAAAACTACTGATGCAAATGAAATTGCCCCATCTCACTGGCTATAATAATCCTACTCAGTTATGTTACTGCTAAACATATACATTTATCAAGCTTAGATAAATGTGTGCCATTCTTCAAAAGCTTTGTGTAATTGCTTCTAGATTTGCCATCAGCAGTACTTGTCTTTGTGATTGTATCTGTACTTGGTAGGTTTTCATGTTGTAATTGTATGTTAATTGTTTGTGATTGTATCTATGAGGGTTTTATGCAGTAATTTTTAATGGCAATTGTCTGATTGAACCTTTGATGGAATTTTTAGTGTTACTTTTACCCAAATTGTACTTACTAACAAGCAATTCACAGAAACCAATATATATTAGACTGAAAATTATATTTGTGAATTATAAAGGTGAGTACTTTAATAATTTATAACCTTCCCCTTCAATTTATTCTGCAAAGGAAAAGTGCTTGAGAAAGGCTGGTAAGGGCAGTATGACTCAGTAGCTTTGAGAGTTTTCACAATCCTTCTGTTGGTTCTTCTGGGCAAATTCCCATATGCACTCTAGCTAATGATATCAAATTTTACAATCAGGTTCCATTGACATTTTTTTCAAGGCACAAACACAGCATAAGGGCAGATACCATCCAGTGACAGGGACTTTGGTTGTGGGGTGGACATCAGG
Organism: Pipra filicauda; assembly: GCF_003945595.2. NCBI lineage: Eukaryota > Metazoa > Chordata > Aves > Passeriformes > Pipridae > Pipra > Pipra filicauda. The sequence continues at coordinate 4,328,321 of NW_024104321.1, read as the reverse complement.
CACCCTTCTGCTCCAGTTTGCTGCTCCCAGGAGAGCCTTGCTGTAACCTTGTTCCATCCAGGTAATTTTGGTAGTGAGTATTCTGCATGATTTGTGTTGCCAGAACATCTCGAGGCTCCCAGTACAGCCCTGGAGCCACCAGGAATTTTCAAGACCCTATGTAAGCATGGTCTGGTTGCACAGAAGGAAAAATTCGAGGCATATTCCATAAATTCTAGTATATGAAATATAATTTTTTTTAGCTAATGGTTTTTGATTCCTCCACATATTTCCCCAAAATGGCCCAACAGTAAATGACAAAGGTGGAGGCTCCAAACCAAGTTAGATCTAGTAATTCAGTGACTAAAATTCAGCAATAAACCAGAAAAAAAATCATTTCAGGCCATTTATGTTAGCAAATTCTGTATGAGTGAACCATAAATAGGTGAGCAGACAAGACCAGATGTGCTATTTAAATGGATTAGGTGGGCCAGTTAACTATTGTTAGGAGTCATTGCAATTCATTTAATTGAATCTGTTCTTTTGGCAGTGATCCCAAAAAGCAGACATTTAATTGCCCAGAATGCCTGTGGTAGACAAGCAATTTCAGACTAAATATGATATACTTCTAATCTATTTTGTGTTTTACTTAAGCATAAACTATCCTTACTCTTTTTTAAAGGAAGGAATAATTCAAAAAAACTGATTTTACCGCTTTCCTCCAACCTGTGGAGTGCTCCAGGGTTGCCTGAGAGAGAGCATGAAGAGCAAGATGGCATATGAGAAGGAAGATGTGCCACTTTGCCAGGGAAAACTTCGTACTTAGTTAAAGTAATAAGCCAGACCTTTCTACTATAAGTCTTGCTTGAATAGAAATGTCTCAAAAGATTTAATGAAAGAAGTCAGGATTTATAGTTCTGCACTATTTAGAATTTCCTCAAACCACTGGATCTCGTGAAGATTATCATCACGATGAATTGGAAAGATATGGACTTCCTACATTTCATGGATGCCCAGAGTTCAGTAAAAGGGAAAGAATTAAACATTTGAGTCTTTCAAGAGAGAAGTGAATGCATAATTTAAACCTATGCTTTCTGAGTTGTTTATTCCTTTAACACCAAAGAAGTAAAAAAAACCTCCATGAACAGCTCAAAACACCTCAACAGCTCAAACACCTGGAACAGTTTCTGGAGCTTCCTGCAGGCATTCATGAGGTCATTAAACAGTGTCTGTGTGGAGGCTGTGCCCCTTTCGTGATGCTTGTAGCCATTTCATTGAGCTGTGAGAGCTGTAATGGGTCAAATGGGACTCAAAAGAATAAGAACAGGGAGGAAGACATGAGTGAAGTGTGGAGATCACTGTGCTGTTTTTCTGTCTTTTAGGAAAAGAGGATTCTGAACCTTGGTCTATTTTTAGGATCGCATCTGTGTTTTACATTCTGATAGCAGACCAGACCAGAAAGCCTTCTACAGAAGCAATATGTTTCTGTTCTCTCTGAGCAAGAGGGTCTCGTTGCTTGCTACCCCTACAAGGTGGGTTACCTATCCCATTGTCTAGTAAAATACTTTTCATCACAGGTTTTGAACTTTGTGTGGCTGAGGAAGGAACAAAATCAGTGTCTCCATTAATCTAAGACATATCTAGACTCCTGACTGCTGTGCAAAAGATATGTGAGGCTCTAAACAAATTATTAGGAATAGTAAGTTTTGCTTTCTTTTGGGTCGCTAAACCCACAGACAATTTTTTGCTTGGATAAACAGATAAGGAATTGGTAATTTCCATTTGAACTGTGTTTGAAGCATTTATCCCTCCTTAACTGAAAGAGTCCTAAAAATGAAGCAACATGCCATGCACAGCATTTCTGTGACAAAAGCAGCTCATGTTCATTCATTTGAAGGTCTGGAACTCCACAGAAGTTTGTACCATGCCAAGTAAAATCCACTCTTTTTCTGGGGATCAGCAAAAGGTTTTCTCATACTCTGTTATGTACAGATGCCCAAGCTTCCTGCTGTGTTCTGCATTCGTGGGTCTCAATGTGTTCCTTGGAAAGAGGGTGATTTTGAAACTGAGGGAAACAGCTTCTCCTTTAAACTTCACATCTGGCAGTGAAATAAGCATCTCCTTGAAGAGTATATGTATGACTGGTAATGAAAAAAAAAAAAAGGAAAAGAAAAGAAAGGTGTAGTTTAAAGGCTAAGCTAATTTGAGATTCAACATGGGTTTGTGTACCTCTGACAGATTGTGCAGACAGAACTTCATCCAGTAATAAACCTTTCCAAGGAAACTCTATCCTAAATATCAGTGTTTGCTTTCAGTTATTTGTACTCATTTACAGAGAATAACAAAAAATTTGGCCACTTTAAGTAACAACAGTAAATTATATATTGTAGATTCAGAGAATCATTTATGTTCACTGACACTTGATTACTTTATACTAATTGGTTTAGTAAGTACCAATTATATCCCTAAATGGTTTTCTGAATGTTAATGTATCAGCTACATTCCTCATTTTTCTATGTATTTGGTAGTTAGAAAATGAAGCAGTAAGATTTGTCTTTCATACATATTAGCCATCATTACATCCTCTAGTAAAATGGTATTCCAGATGTAATGATATTTGCAAACACATTTAGACTGTTGTTCTCAGCATTCACATTAAATGTTATCCCATTATATTACTCAAGGCAGAATCAATGTGGCAAAAAAACATGGAGAGAAACCATCACATGAAGTTATGAACAGAATGTGTTTCATATATTTTTCTGAATAGAACTTTGGCTGGATAATTAATGGAAGTATAAAGGTTTTATGATGACCTTAGATATTGATATGGCCTAATTCAACTCTGGTGCCATTTAGTAAAGCATCACATTAGCGATTCCTTAGAATAGAAGTTGTCCCATGGGTGTTACTATAGCTGTTTGGTTGACTTTGTGTGCTGAAGATTTTTCTGCTGAAGAGTAGTATTTTGCTGAAATGAAAAGTCTTGAAGGAATATGTCAAATCCAATGAAAATGTAAGAAATTTAAAGTTTGGTTTTAAACTGACACTTGGAAATTTAATGGCAATCTTCATTTAGTTTTGCATGGACCTTTGCTTCATTTTATCTAAAAATAAAGCAAACCCAAACCAATATTTACGTCAAAATGTTGATATGAAATGACAATGATTAAGTCTAGACTTCTCATACACATTTCCTTTTTACCTTCAAGTTAAATACCCAATGTCCCCCTTAATTGTTTTGGAAAACACTATAAATATTTAACATCCACAAACAGATGAGAAAGCACAGCCTTTAGCTTATGCAAGTATGCCATATATATATATGGCAACACCATGTACCTATTCTGCCCATGAAGAAGCAGATGAGGCTAGCTGTAAGTGAACTTGTTTGCTCTCCCTTAGGAGTCTAACTGCAGCAGAATTGAACACTATGTGAATTAATTTATCCTGCTTTCAGGCTACTTGGCAGCTTTTGGCACTTCTGCTCCTCTATTTATGGCTGGCCTGAGGATGTACATGCTGCATGACAGTACACAGCACAGACATATATCCTTAGTCAGTGTTTAAGCCTGGGACTAGTTGTTACTCTGAGTTGTCAGCTGGTTATTTCTTCGAGAAGCTGTCATGGGGATTGCATGCTGTGGAATTTACATTACTATCTTGAAATACTGTGTGATTTTTTTAGATTAAAGGACCCTGTCAGCTTAAATACACACCACATTTTGAATTTTATATCTTCCCTCTCTCCTTAATGTGTTTTGAATTAAAAATTTTGAATTTGTTTTCCATTTGAATTACTCTCTCTGCCACCACACTTTGCTTTTGTGTTAATCTCTGGTCCTTTGTTGGTAAAAATGTGATTTCTCTTTGTTTAAAATGACTGTGTTTTAAAATTCTGAACAAACAGTTAAACTAAAAACCTATTCAAAGTGTTTGACAGGAAGAATGTAAATTCACTTTAAAATCACTACTTCAGAAAGTCCCATCGCATTTTCTTTTTTCTTAGAAAATCTGACATTGCAACTCAACGTAACTGTAAAAATCCTGTGGTCTATTGCTATTATTAATTGTTTTTGGTATGGTAAGAGAACCTGAGCTGCCAATCAGAACTGAGGCACCCATCATGCTACATGCAAGGACTTCGATAGCTTATTTCCAGCCCATGAAGAATACACGAAATGAGCTAGGTACTAAACATCAGATACATGCTAAAGGGGATGATTATTCAGACAGACTATATATGCCCGTAAGCAATATCAAACTGTGAAGAGAGGAAAAAGTAACCTTCCTTATGTATGCACACACTTTCAGAGCATGATATGATACTAAAAACAAAGCTGTATTTTAAGGTTCTGTTACCTGAGCTGGGGATCTCATGGAATATGTATGTTTAAGACACAGCACCATGCAAAGGTATCTGAGAGAGAGTTTGGCACGATGTAATATCTCCTTGCACCCTGTAACTTGGTTCTAGAGGTGATACAGTCACGTCAGCATTACACCCACAGCCAGTTGGATTGGCTGTGCCAGTGTAAAGCTCTTAGAGTCAGCTTGGATAAATCTACATGCAACTGCATTGCAGAGTATACCTAGTGCAGACTGTTGTTGTACTTAGTAAAGAATTTAAGAAAATATTAAGGGGAAAATTCCATAATGTGTTTGCAGCAGAATAGAGATTATTTAAATTGCTTTATACTCCTTTTCTGTTGAATAACTCCAACATTTGAAATTGTAACCAAGTGGAATCCAATGCCAATTGTAAACAAGTGAAATCCAATGCCTCTCTCTTTCCCTTTTAAAGAAACCATGGGATTTCTTTGGTCTATGGTAATTTAAAAATCATTGCTTGTCATCATACATCTGACACTACCTAGAAGTCCTATCCTAATTTTCCTTTGTCTCTAGTCTTTGAAGTTGCTAAACCCAGCCTCAGTGGAGGAATAATCTCTTTGTCATTGTTTCCAGAAGATGGTGTAACTGAAAAGTACTGGAACTCAAGGGGAGAAAAATTGATATCCTCAAAGAAAAAAAAAGTGCAGCAAAGTCTAAAATTAAAATGTACTGAAGCAGATTTGATATAGTACATAGCAAGCTTGAGCTAAATGGACTGTTGCCAAAACTGGGTATTACTTTCCTTAGGAAAAGGAGAGTTTATTCTGAATTCTATGATCAAGCTGGCAAAAGCATAACTCATCATAATGTTAAAAATAATAACACCTTAGCGCAAGACAACAGTGCAGCAAGTGGTGATTCCTGTTCACATGTTCTCATTGGAGAGATGGTCTGTTTGGTAAACTGGGCATTGAGTAAGAACTTGCAAAACCTAAGATCTGTGGTGAATCCTGCTATTCATTGTCTTTGGGATCCTGAGTGTGTCATTTCTTGACTGCTCTTCCTGCCTGTTTTTATGTCTTAGTTACATAGGTGGTAACAATGCCTATACTGGGAATAACACCTATATATTCCAGAAAGCTGAGTGGTTTTTCCTCTGTCAATTCAAATTTCAAAATCCCAGACTGACTTCCTGCTCAGCAAATCTGTTTGTTCTTTCCCTTTTCCAATTCTTTGTGATTCTGCCTGTTCCTCTCCTCTGCTCTCCCCTGCTTCACGAGCTGCAGGGATCTTAGAGGACCATGTTTCTGATCTCCAGGAACTAATCTGGCTTCTCTCATTGCAAAAGTACTTTGTTGTTTCAAGCACATATTTTGACGACTCTCTTTAATACATATTTGTTTACAGAGCTGGATAAGTCAGAGCTTTTCTCAGTCACTTAAGTCAACAATCAATCAATGAAAGGAAAGTCTGTAAAGAGAACACTCAGGTCTGGCCAGTTTGCTTCTAGTTTTCCTAAAGTGAATATTTTGTAAATATTCACTAAATTGTAGAGCTGAACTGATTTTTGACAGGTCTGAAACAAGACAACCAATTTCCAAGGAACTTTGTAATTAAGGAAAGCTTAAGGAAGTGCGGGGCATTCAAATATTTTTAAATTCAATCAGACTCTAATATTTCTATTGCATCACACTGTCACAGAAAGGTTATTGAGTTCTGCTAAATTCTGTAGGACTTTTACATGAAGGGAAGAGTAAATTTCCCATTCTGAGTAAACACCAACTGAAAAATGATGGTTTGTAAGAAGTACTTGGTTTCCTAATGGAAAAAACATCAATCTAATAGTAAACTTATTTACAAGGATTTTACTGTCAAGCTTTGGTTTTTTAATTAATGGTAAAAAAATATTTTTTAAAAAAACTCAAAGATACTAGCTCTGCCTTTGGAAATAATGTATTTTTTAGAAGGAAATTTGGGATTTAATAACATTTTAAATAAGGCTTATCATATCTTTACCATATCACATTCTATTTAAGTAGAATATAAGATCGGGGGTTTTGTTTGTTTATTTGTTTGGGGAAAAATGTTATTTTCTGCTGGAATTAATGGTAGATTCATGGTAAAAGTTGGGGAAGGATAGGGAAATTATTTACATGAGACCTCTTTATAAGTGCTAATACTAGAGACCTTATTGTAGGGGATTTATATTAATGGGATGTCATATGCAACAAAGAATAAAACACATACTTAATGTGGTAAAAGCAGTGAAATAAAATGGAGAGAGGATTAGATCATGCTTGCAATTACTTTTGTCTGACAATAGCTAATTTTGCAAAGTACTTGAGGAAAAGATTGGATTGTAAGGATTTAGACTAACTACTGTTAAATGCTTGCAAATGAACCTTCTCAGTTTCAGTAGCTTTTAAGGACTGATTTATATTTAATTGACATATGCATACCTATGTATAAATGTACAGATGCATGCATGATTAAAAACTGAAAATACAGCCAAAAGAAAATGATGGGCCAGTTCACTTAAATAATACAAACTAAATTCCTTTGAAAAGGGATCAAACCCCTGTTTTGTAAAAAACATTTAAAAAAAGTCTTCTGAGATAATTTAAGTGGGTTTATTTTTCCTGAGCAAATGTAACCAAGTATTTCTCAGTGAAGCTGAGAGGCAAAAAAAGCTTTAGCTAATAATGTCGCCCACTGCAGAGAGCTCTTGAATTCTAGATGTGGTTTTAAAACTAAGGTTCAGAAGCTGATTAAGGACCAGAATCCCTGACGGAGTTTCTGATTAACATTTTGAACATGGAGTGAAATATTCAGTCTCTGCGTAATTACAAAATATAGGCATCAAAGGAGAAAAATGCCTTTGAGTGATCTATTCTATCTCTTCCTTAGAGTAAGATAATATTTTTAAGCTGACAGTTACAAGGGTTTTTCTGAATGTAATTCTGCAGTTTCCCATTGATAGAATGCAAACTGTTTCTCTTGAAAAAATATTCTATGACCTAAAAGGTCTTTCTGAAAAATTTTTGTGTCCCATTGACTTCCACAAATCTCTCTTTCTCTCTCAAGTGCACTCTATTTACACTTATGTTTGCCTTTACATTCATATTAAAATATTAAGGTAACAGTGAAAAGAGAAATGACCTAAAACCATAGCAAGTTTAAAAATATTTTAAAAGCCCAAACCTGCATACAAAGAAAAAGAAATGCATTCAAAAAGTTTTTGAACGTTTGACTCATAGAAAGGGACATATTACACTAGAAGCTATGGTGGGTTGACCTTAGCAGGACGTCAGGTGCTCACCCAACCATCCTGTCACTCTCCTTTCCAGATGGAGGGAGACTTTCTTCTCTTTCTTTCCTTTCCTTTCTTTCTTTCCTTTCCTTTCTTTCTTTTCTGTCATTTCTTTCTTTTTTCTCTTTTTTCTCTTTTCTTTCTTTCTTTCCTTCTTTCTTTCTTTCTTTCTTTCTTTCTTTCTCTTTTTTTCCTCTCTCTCTTTTTCTCTCTCTTTTTTTTCTGTCTTTCTTTTCTTTTCTTTCTTCAAAGTTCCTACAGGGTCAAAGTTATGTATCCAAATAAAATCTGTGATTGAATTTAAATTGTTTAAATTATTGTGAAAACTGTGTCCAATTGTGAAATTTTCTTCTACTCTGAAATATTTTCTTAATATTCTGTTAATCAATTTTTTGATGCTTCTTGAATTTAAATGTGTCACTTCTTACACAGTGAGTAAATAGTATTTTTGAATTATGCAATACTTCTCTTGTTTATGTAAAGAAAAATGTGTATTCTAGCTTGAACAATTGTATTTGGCCTATCTTTATTTCCTTTGAGTTTAGTAGGCACATTATTGTCTCCCAATTGCTTTAATGTAATGTATGAGGACACACAATGTAAAAAGAAGCCAAACATACATACACAGTAGCAGCATATTTTTTAACACAACTGCTCAGTATATATTGCATTTTATTTTTGGGTTCTATAACATTGCAGCCATGATCAGATTGGCTTGTATATTTAGGTATAATAATCCATATATATAATCTCTGTGCATAGATTTCTATTTTTATTCTGGTCTGTCATAAAGGTTTGAGAGACCCCTTTTATCATGTGCTCATTGCTGGTTTGGTTCTTTGATTCGTTCCACTTTTCCGATTGCCCCCTCAGTCTTCATTAAATTTTCTTTTTTTGGAAATTCAATAGAAAGTACTCTGTGAGAACTTCATACTGTGCTATATTTGCAATGTGATGTTAAAGAGCATTAGACCTGCTGTTTGTGTCACAGAGAAGGTGTTGCAAATCTTGTTGTGGGGCTCCTGATGTGTCGACTCCCAGCTATTTTCTCAAACAAATAGTTTTCGTTCTTATTTTTGAGCTGCCAACTTCAAGAATTTCTCAATAGTCTTCTCAAACAGATAGATGAAGGTAAAAACATCACCTGTTTTCACTGTGTTCTTTTGGCAGAGAGGTTTCGTAAAGTCTGACACTTGGCTATATTTTGTTTTTCGTTCTCTATGTGTGATTCTGTAAATTTGTTGACATAGACCAGGCAAAAGTGAGATCCTTTGAGTGCACCTTGAAGATGTCAATTGCTACCCAGTATTTCTGATGCTTTCCAGTGGTGCCAGTGTTCTCTGGGAACATGATGTAAAAACCAGCCCCAAATATAAAGGAGTAGGTGTATGTCATGTATACTTCTCCAAAATTTGAATTGTTTAGTCTTTAGGAAAGCTTACATACAATAAATATGCAAAATTTTTAATGCTTCTCAGGAAGTATTGATTATATTTTATAGGACAATGTGTTAATTAGACATGGGACTGGTGACAGTGCTATACAATGACCAGGCATGTAGACCTGCTCCACATGCAGTATTCTCAGTGCTGATACCAATACAGCATTTCTCCTGTCAAAAATGAGTTTGGAAGCTATATGCTTTACATAGACAAAATCACAGAAGCTCCTGTTTCCCTCTGCTGTACCTGGAGGTCATACAGATGTTAATTGACAGAAGGGAATTCTGCAGTATTAGGCATGAAAGGCTCCTTCAAGAGGAAAGAGACAAATACCAGTACATTTTTTTTCAGCTCCAAGCACAAGTGTAGTCACTTGAAGACACCATCTGCTCCCTGTATCAGTGACTAAAATGACACTTCATTTTCTAATAATTAATGTTATTTCTGTAGAATCGAGTCTAAATTCATCATAAGAACAGCTCCATCCTAAGCAGGTGATAGTCATCCATATTGACTGGAGAATTTTCAGTGATATGAGATTTTCTAAAACTTAAATGAGAGATGTCAAAGCTTTCAAATCAAGGGAAACAAATGCATGTCATCATGGTATAGATTGCTAAACTAATCACTCTAGAGAAAACTTATATCAACTCCAGATGCTTATCTGCTTCTTGTTTGTATGGGAAAGAGTGATGATATTTTGGAAGCATGGGCAATAATTGTCCAAATTATGAATCATATTTTTTATAGTCTTTGTTTTCCTAATGGTAATGACAGTAGGGTTCCCTTATTCTGCTCATTGGGGAGTAAATGGAAAAAACAATCCAAATGACACTCAAACTCTTATCTTTCTTTGTTCCTCTCAAAATAATCTGTTATGGATATGAAACATAAAACCTGTTGATCTGACTGAACTAATAGGCATTTTCCTAACAGAATAATTCATTTCTTGAAGCACTTAGATTTCATCCAGGAAAAGAATGCATATTTCAAAATGACAAAAGCAAAATATTTCCTATACCAGTTTCAGCACCAAGGAATAGATAGGCTGCTTCTGCTACAACCAAATCTAATTTCTAAAAAGCAATGAAAAGAAATTGTCACAAGTAACATCATTGTTAGTATTTTCTAGAACCTTGATGTATTAAACTTCAGCTTTGCTGTGAGTATCTATGATTTGTTACAGAATTTTGGAAATTGGACAAAAGCATTTGTCTGGACATAGAGATTGAAGTAGTTCACTCATATAGTATGGAACAGTATTTTTCAGTAGGTATGCTTTGCATTGTTGTTTGTTTTGATTCACTATGACAATGTGGAAAACAGTAAGGGGATCAAAATTGCTACCTGCCTTTCTAATATCTAAATGTGTATAAATATTTTGACACGAGGAGCTGAGATTTTGAAATGCTAAGCACTACAGCAAAATGGATTAGCCTTTAGTAAGGGGAGTTTCAAATTGCAAGTGCCAGGGGGTTAATAGAAAGCAGTGTGTCATATTTCCTGATTTACCCTTTCACTATCTTGTCCAAAACACCTGGGTAATATACTACTAATAAATTATAATTCAATAAGCATACTTTGAGTTTCAATCCTTATTCTTTTCAAAAGTTTCAAATAAACTGTACTGAAATTCTGGCTATGTGGAAAAGTGCTCTGCTTTGGTTAGTGCTATAGAAATACCCTATGGGCAGAATGAACATAAGGTAGAATTGATCAGCCTTTTTGATAACTTCAGAGGAGTTGGAGATTTAGAGATACTCTAGCATTTTCCAGTGAACTCATGGGAACAAATGTAGTAATTTTAAATGAGTTTTTTATCTTTATCTCTTTTTTTTTTTTCTGAGAACACCAAAACACTTTGTGTGAGACTGTAAGTTCAAAAAATATAGCAGGTTTGTTATTTCCATAATCAGAGTTTACAAAAACATATATGACAATTCCTAGGTGATGTACATCTAACTTGGACTTCACCTCCCTTCCTGACACTCTCTGACTGCAGTCTTCAGCTCTGACACCTGATGAACCATGGAAGATGACCAGCTTACAGAGGATTTACCACACCTTTTGACAGCTTTGCAGCTAACTGTGAATGCTGAACCACTTCAGCCACAGCAGCACATTTGTAGCCTTGGGAAACTGGTATATGATGAGCTGGAATCAAAGGGTTTAAACATATACATCTTAAGAAATGTTTATTAGGTTCTAGTATCCCTTGGAGAAAGGAAAACCTGTTTGAGAGAGAAGGGGTATTACGTATTGGCTGTGGTAGGTAGCTCTTTACATGGCAAGGCTTTGTCAGCCTTTGAGGGTTGTGTCTCCCTCTCTGTATACCTGAGTCTGACATAAATCAATATGCTAAATGCTGCGGATTCCTAAGGGCCTCATTATTTATAAGGGATAATCAGATGCTATTTTGCTAATGATCTACTCTCATGTCCTGGTTCCGGCCAGGGCAGGATGAATTTTTTACAGTAGCTGAGAGGGGGCATGGCCAGGACATGGAGATTATGCTATACCACCTTACATCATTGCTTGGGGTGGGGTTGGGATTCTCTTCTGGGAAGAAGCAGTTCCTTCCAGTTGAGAAAACATGGAGCTGTCCAGTGTCATCTGTTATCAGGGAGTTTTTCTGTTTGAGACGTTTCTTTTCTTATACCTTTCATTATTAATATTGTTGCTGTTACTGTTCATTTTCTTGTCTCATTGCTGTTTTCACTAAATTGTTCTTGTTTTGACCCATGATCTTTGTCTTTTGTGCCTCCAATTGGAGGGGTGAGGGGGAACAACACATGGTTTTAGTGGGAGTACTAAATTTGAGAATACCATTCCTAAACCATGACTCCCCATCTTATTCCCTGGGAATTCTTCTTCCTCTGCACTCATCCTGTTTCCCTCACCCTTTGTCAAGGGTCATTGTCAATTGTCACTCAATAGAGTGGTGTATTCTTTCCAGATATAACACCAAAGAAGGACTAAGGAAATGGAGCAAGGATGTGTTTTGATCTAAGTCCTTAAGATGAGATTCCCAGGAACGTTCTTATCAGAGAAAGAGATGGTGTTACTCCCACCAAGTGGAGTGCCTTGTATGTCACTGAACAGTTACTGTGACTGAAATCACTTGCATTTCCATCTTCATGTATTATGTTACTCATATCCTTTAATACTAGGTTTTCATCTGGCTATTTGGTGCTAATATATATCACAAAAATTTTATATATGATGTTTCTGACTGCTTTTTCACTTTGTTGTTTTTTGATAAGATTTTTAAAAATCAATCAATGTCGCTTCTTTCTAAAATGAATATCAGGATGTTTTTCTTCGATGTTAGACTTTCTACCCTATCTCAATTTTCTTTGTTGGTCTACAAAAAAAAAAAAATCAAACTATTTTCCTGATGATGAATTCACTATATCTGCTCTGCTTCTTCAAAGACCTTTGTAGTATTGAATGTATCTCTCAAAAGACAGACCAAACAGGGTTTTCAGAAGTGAATTTAATAGTAGACATAAAGAATGCTGACAGTCTCAGTCCCCATGAAGTTAATGGGATTTTGGTCATTAATTTTCTGTGAGGACACTATTTTGCCCTGGTAAACAAGAAATTCTGATCCAATACCCATCAATGGACAAAGCTGCATTCAAAATGAAACAGCAGTTCAAGGTTTCAGTTGCTACAGACAAAAATGTCTAAATCCAAAGGTTTGTTTTACCATGAATTTTTTGTTTCACAATGCTCTTTATTTTTGTATTTTATTTTTGTACAAGGGCTATGTTGGTTATTTTTTCTGTTTGGTTCAGTGTTTTTTTTGTTTCATTATTTTATATTTTTATATATATACATATATATATTTGTATATTTTATTATATAATATGTTAGGAAACATCATGTTATTAATGCATTCCAACAGCATCTATGTCATAATATTAGCTCTTGAACAGTCCTATTTTACGTTTTAGTTCTCCTGTTGTAATGCTTCCTCTTGTACACACCAGTTTGAGAACTCTGCAGCTCAGTTATGCATGAAGATTGCTGAGCTGATAGAAAAGGGTAAAACCTGGGAACATGGCAGCATGTGTTGAAGGGAAAACTAAAATGCCCTCAGGATCAGTGCCTCTGAACCTCTCCTGACCTGTAATACTTAGTAATTTAAAATTTGCATAGTATGATAGCTTTAGTTAGTTTATTAAATTTAAATGTGTTGTATCATGACTGGATGTTAATTCTTTCTCAGTATCTTGCAGCAAACCCTTCTCTGTGTATTTGTGTCATACGAATTTGGTGGCTACATGCCATAAGTTTCCACCATTAGGTATACAATAAGAACCCCTCATCAAAAAACTTTCCCATATCAATTTTTCTGATTGACTAAAATCAATCCTTTATCATTGTGGAAAGTGAGAACATATCACCTTCTTGATGGTGAAGATATGTAACTGCACCAGGGAGTCAACCTCGATGATCAGGCAGATACCAGTATGTGCTCTAGATAATTAAAGTCATTAAACACAACTAGACTGGATTTTGAATTATTTCTACTTTTAGTATAGATGCACCTTTTCCGGTATTTAGCTTACAGGAGTGCATAGATCTTATTCCATCTTAACCTTTACTCTTTCTGTTATATTCATGTTACTGATACTGAAAGCATTATCAGAAACTGCATAAAATCTTTTTGTAGTGTTTCATATGTATTAAAACAGAGATGTTGTTTTTCTCAGGTATCGGAATTTTTGGTACAGCAATCAACTCTAGCATTTTTATTTTGTATTCTTTCTAACTTCAAATTTTATTTTTTCCTTTTCTTTCTTCTTTTTCTTCCTCTGGAAGACTTTGTTACATAAAATTTAAAATATGCACACTACATTTACTGTACAGTATACATCAACTTTTATTGGGCTTCTTATACCTTACTATGGTTTTTTTGATGCTACATAGGAAATTCTTGTTTATGTTTTTTAAAGCACTTTTAAAGATTTTTCTGCCTCATGCTTCACAGAATTTTAAAGAACATTTTAAATAAAAACAGCAGACCTCATATTTCACTTTTTTCCCCCCTCCAGTTCTGGCCAGCCTGAGGATACTATTTAGAGACTGGTGAATAGACTGAGGCTATGACTGAGAAGTTTTCATCCTTACTCTGCGGAGACACACAGAACTTCGCCAGATCACTGTGATCTTTTTCTGAAGTATTGGAGAAAAGTAATTTTTTTGTAATACAGATATTTCTGATCCCACAGAGACTACGTAACTCAGTATACAGAGGAAAGAGCTGGCCACCACAGCTTTTTTTAGAGCTTCTCAGGAAAAAGATATATACCAAGACAACTTTTTGAACTTCAGTGTTAAAAGCAAGAGTACATTATCCTTAAAAGTTTTTTATTTCTTTTCTTTTTGACAAACTGTACTTCCACATTCCTAATGAATAGTAGGTCACTGACTAGATGGAAACCCTTTGGTTTCTGAGGCCTCGTGGAATCTGTGAAGAAGCACGTCAGCCACCATCCCTCCAGATGGGACAGGGCTCTGCTCTGTCCTTGTTGTCTTCTTCAGGTACTTTGCAGTATTCAGGGAGGAAATCAATATTAGAAGAAACCATGACATTAAGGCTGGAAGACAACATTTCATGTAGATGTTTCTCAGAGTTGAGGATTAGTATGTGCTTCGTTTTATCCATTTTGATTAGGGCCTTTCAGAACCTCTGCCTTAGCTGAAGAAAGACACTTCCTGATCATCACAGTCATCTGAGGCTGGATTCAATGTTCAGCAACAGTGAACCCTAAGGCTGATGTAACTAGCAAAGTTCAATAGGCTTAGGATAATATTAAAAATATTTTTAAGCAAAAGCTGATATTTTCAGGAGACCATGTGAGACCTGTGTCAGTGTTCAAGGCAAAGTATAGTAGATATTGTGAATAAAGTAAAACAGAAATAGAAATGGAATTATGAAATGGTTTTCATTGTGCTCAGCATAGAGAAAATGATAACTTTTGTAACAGACAGAAAAAGTTATTGTAATTATCTGTCATGATGATGCAAATGGTCTATACTGACCACAGTATTCAGACTGTGAATAACAGTGAATATTCAGACAGGATAACTCAAGTTATTCTGTTCCTCACATTCATGTTCCAACATGATGAAAATCTACATTGTAGGCAGAAATTCAGAAAATGAGACTTTCATTATAACCCCATGGAGATTAAATTTATCCTGAAAAGTAATCACAGACCAGAACATTATTTATAGGTAGCCTGCATGTGACCTTAATAAAAGAAAATTACACTATAGGCAGAACAAAATTTGCTTTAAATTAGAGCTCAAAGATCAGCATGATGTTCCAGTTTTAAATGGAGGAGATGGGAAACTGTTATCATAATAATTTTGAGGGTTTGAATTAAAGACAAATGAAACCAACACCTCAGGATTTTTACTGAGGCTACTAAATTACCTTCTACAGTGACAAAGATTATCTGGGACTTGTTCTCTTTGACTTCAACAGTTTTGAGTAGCATTGGGACTGCAGCTATAGTAATGAACGACAGCTAAAAGTGAAGTTCAAAATTAGGATTTTTCATGGTAGGTAAGGTGTGTAGCATCTGTTGAGAAGAGTACAGTAACAAGGTTTTGTAAGTGTTTTAATTCCATGTGTCACCAGATATTGCTGAGATTAGATGGAAAAATCTCTTTTCACATAAATTCAGCATCTGGTCACTAGCAACATCGCTGTGTCTGTTAAGACTTTTTTCCTTATAAACACAGGGAAGCCCTGCTTTAGTCATTGTTATGTTAAATACAACATGCCTTGGCTAGCAAAGCATGTAGCTACCTGTTTACCTTTCAAAATTCACAGCTCTATCATACAGAATCAAGGCCTTATTCAAAACTCCTCTGAAATTGTGCAACACTGGCATCTTGATTTGGGAAAAATTTATACATGTCAAAGCTTTAGAGCTTCAAGGCATAAGTGTATGGCTTTTAAGGTAAAGTCTGCATCACTCTAGCTGTTCACATGAAAAACCATTCTACTGCCATTGGCAAGTGCAAGGTATCAATCATTCTACTTCACGTGAGGGCACAGGTAGGAATGGGTGTGCAAAGCACAAACAACAATTCTGCTTTTGACAGCCCTAGTACAAGTACAGCTGGAATACTGTGTTGAGTTTTAACACATTTTTCCACGAGGCATGGGTCATTTAGAAGTCGCAAAAGAATGATCAAAGGTCTCAGAAACACTGTGTAAAGAAATATTAGAAGCAATGGGATTGCTCATTTCAGAGGAAAAATGAGGTAGACAGAGTAACCAATTTTGAAGTGTTGCTGCAGAATAAATTAAGGTGAAAAAAAGTACTTTTCATATGCAGGATGTTGGACATGTAATACTCAATTAAAACAAAACAAAATATAGACTATAAACTAAGAAATTATAAAGACAGTTAAATACTAAAATAAATTGACTGGGAAGATTGTGAAATCTTCTACCATTAAAGCTTTTAAAAGACAAACTGGATAGATGTCCCTCAGGTGTATATCTGGGGGAAGAATTATGAAATACTAATTCATTCCCCAAAAATTACATATAGGTTAAGAAGTAGACCTCGAGCTGAAAAGCTGTGTGATTTTGTGCCAGGCCAAATTTCAACAGATGTAGCTTTGTCTGGCTGGGCTTTTAAGTGATCCTAAAGTTTGAAATTAAGTGATTCTGCAGTAATGTATGGGGAGGGAGAGGGAGCACAGAAAACATGATGACCTTAAGGGACAGGTAGAGACTGGCAGTGTGGTACAACGGAGATAGGCTTGAGCTAAGAAAAGGAAGCAGCAGAAGTGAGTTTTTGGCTACAGAAAACAAGTGGTACTGAACTAAATTGTGTCTCATGGTCATATCTAATTGTAAGATACCTGAATATTTTCCATTAAAAAAAAAGAAAAACTTAGGAAAATTCGTCTGGAACTGTACTAGTAAAACATTGATATAGTAAAACATTGATATTGTGTTTCCTTTCATTTGGAATTGTCAAGAAATGCAACTTTATATAACACTGCTATTTACGATATTTTCTTAAAGTAAATATTTTAGAAGTAAAAAATGGGCTGTTAAGCCTGAAAAAAATACATATAAAATTTACTAGGTTTTCTAGGTTTTTTTTCATTCCATGATATCAGAAATTAAATTCTACCAAGAAATAGGCTTGCATAAATAAGGAATTTTGGCAAAAATTGGGTTTGCGTAATTTTAAAATCTAAGCTGTTGATCCCTATAGATATGTCCACAAATATTAATAGCAAGGGCAAAACACATTAAGTAGGTTGTTGGAGTAGTTTCTCAAAGTAATTTTACTGTAGTCTGGCCCAAATCCAAACAGAAATTTATCAAAGAGATTAAGTGGTAAAACTAATAGTAGCGTTTCAAATCTCAGTCTTAAAAGGGAAATAAAGGTTCCACAGAAAATTGGAAAGTTCATCTATAAATGGTGACTACTTAAATATGCAGTATACCTACAGGAACTCTTTAATTTAGCTATAATTAAGAAATGTGGAGGGAAATGTATATTCACTCTTTCAGAAATAATCAAAATAATATTCAGTTGACATTTGCAATAAGTATTATTGGTCAGCATCAAGGAATAAGCAGCAGACAGACCTCTTTAAAAATAAGATGATGTACCAGAAGGTTGTGAGATCAGATAAGCTCGCCAAAGTTGATTCCGCCCCTCATTTTAATTCACTACTCATTTCTTAACATCTGTCTTCTCAAGGATACCAGGTATTTCTTTTCCTTCTGTTTCTGCTCTGCTCTCCATCTGTCTTAGGTGAAGCCATTTAATCAAGTTTGTTGTTTGCTTTGCAGCCACTTCTTTGACCATTAAAAGTTGCCAGCAGAAGGTTTTATTACCTGTGATTTTGGACATCTTTTGGGAATTATGCACTTTATGAGTTACTCCCTGGAGCGTCCTTGGGCATAACTCTTCCTCCCTTCCAGATTTGTTTAGACTTGGCTTTAGAAGCCCATACTTCCCAAACAGAGGACTCCAGTCCTTGTTGGCCTCATAGCATCTCCCCCATTGTCTTTTCTCATTCCCAGAACTCGGTGCTACGCTTTCAGCAGTGCTGAAAATCCTGTCAGGTTTCACTCCTGCAACACAAAGACTTAAGATTCATATTCTTTGCATATTCAGGTTCCAGATTTTATCTGCAAACTATCATCTTCATCTTTTTAGATTTCTTTTGCTCTCTATTTTTTTCTCCTTGTTTCTTTCTGATTCTTTATTTGAGCTAAAGTTTTGGCAGCTGATTTCCTTTTATTGCATCCTGTTAATACTCTGACTTTCCCAGCAAGTCTGGGACAGTAAGGATCTTCAAATGGCGTCTGACCTTAACAAAGCAGGGAGAAAACAGAATTGATGAAGACAAATCTGATTGATTGTAGAGATCTTAGTACCAGGATACTGGAAATATAAAGAACTGGTGGAAAATGTTGGAACAATATACTAAAAATATGACTGAGTGATGATGATGTTTGTCAGAACTGTTTTTGGAGCCAAGTCAGCTAGTACTGAAACTAATTTTGCTCTAGTGGAAACTGGAATAGACCACTTTCAATCCTACCATAGAAAATTCATTGGAGGTTTGGTGGAAAACCACACATATTGCAACTCTTTCAGTGCTGATGATGGATTTACACTCATGTCCGTTATCAGTTGGGCTATTTTCACGGTGAGGTCAGGAGGAAAAGCAAATCCACAGCTGATGTAACAACGAGCACTTTTCAGGTACCTCCATGCTGTTGCGGAACTGTCCTTAGCCAAAACCTCAAAATGGTTATCAACCAAGTTCTAGATATTTCAATCTATGTAAAGATTTATCCTATTGTGATCTATTTCTGACATTAGTGTACCTTTTCCTGTAACCAAATATAAAAGAATATAAGATTTTCTATAAACGATCTCAGTTTATAGATCTTTAACAAAGATCAGTTTGTTAAAGAAAGGTTTACACTTAGTTCAGTATTTAGCTTCCAGCCATATTTTAAAGACATTCCCATTTCTATTTAAATGCATTCTAATTAAGTCAATTGAAAACCATAATTTAAAACTTCCTTAAAATTAAATGAAGTATTTAATCCCACACCACAAATACTGTATGTTCTGCTACTTCCTTGTTTTATGTTCAGTTTTTAGAGTCGTAATAAAGGAATTTATCTAAAGAAATGTCACTGTTATTATTATAGTTGCCCAACACTTGCTTTTGGACAAGTTTTATCTTGCATCTCATCTGCACTTGTGTAATAATGTATATGTCTATGATATATGGATATATACCTGTATTGTCTGCTGACAAATGCAGTGCACTTGAAATATTTCTTCTCTGTCATAAAGGGGCTGATTTCAAAAACTATAAAAACCTCATCAACATTCCTATGGAATTATCTCTGGGAGACTGCTTTATTTTTATATTCTGCCTCATATGAGGCAGAAGCTTAGATTTCCTTTGCTCTGTTCTGTTTGTATTGTAATCTGTCACTGATATTCTCTTGTGAATTAGGATGTCTGCTATATAACACCAGTCAGAATGCAGTGTGTTAATAAAAGAAGTAAAATGCAAGTTTGCTGTTCAGGGGGCAGTACCTCTGAATCAGAGACAAAGGCAGTGAATTCTGAAGGTAAGTTTTGTGTCAAAGTATATGGAGAAATTGTAGGTAATTTGGACATGCTACAAATGCAGACAAATTGCTGCATACATACTACATAAAATAAGAAGATCACTAATTATTTGAAAGATGAAAGATACTTTTATCCATACAAAAAAAGAAAAATGAAAAGAATTGAAATTTCAGTTACTGTGAAATGTCTTTTCTTTACTGATGTCGTTTGAAAGGGTTTCCTTTGTACAATGTGAAGTTATAGTTCAGAGAGGTTTTAGTTTCATTCTTAAGGCTTTATGTTGCCATTGTGTATGTGCTTCTGGATCAATACTGGGAATATAAGCCTTTGGGGAGTGAATAAATGAAAAGTGTATAACCTAAAAGTGTGGAATATAAGAAGTGCTGTACCCCATGCAATGGTGCCAGTCACCATGAGAATGCAATACATCTCATGACAGTCCTGGTTGTCTTTGTATGAAGTGTGAAGATTTATTCAGGCATACTCCCATATTCAGGCGTGTCTAGTAAGAGAGCTGTGATGAATAGTTGCAAGTGAGGCATTCAGAGGCTTCTTATCACAGCTGTTGTTTGAACAACATAACTCCACAAAGTTTTGCCACAGGTTGGAATGGAAGGTGCAACAATTGCTCTACCAGTGAAAAAGATCTGGCAAATAATCTGGCCTAGATAATATGATAGGAATAATTTAGATAGAGCTTAATGCAGATCAAGATGAAGACAGGCTCAGAAAAGTTTAAACCCTCAGGGTTTTTTTCAGGGGGAAAGAAACTTGTCACTTAGAGCATGTTTTCACGCTTTTGAGTAATACATTGTGTACCTACTGTGCTTGTGGGCAAGTATTAACAGACAGGTGAAGAGTTTGGAGGATATGTCTAAGTTAACATAAATTGAATAGGGAGTTAAATACATGCAGAGGATCCAATTACCGTTTTTGATTCCCTAAATATACCTTTGCTGTTGCAGAAATGCAGAGGAATTGGCAAGGTTAATTGGTTCAGAGATTGAACAAAAAGTTTCTGCTTGAAATATGAGTCTCTGGATCAGCTAACTGGATGGCCAGACTGTGAAACCATAAATTTTAATTACTCTGGCTCCTATGGAGTTTGTGGAAGACGTAATCCCCATTTCTTTATGCATCAAAATGTCTAATGACTTCTGTACAAGTAGGTGTGCAGAGAATGCACAATTAGGACCTGAAATGATCATACACTGTTGGATCTTGCTACTGTTTTCAGTGCTATGAACTGGCTGTCGATATAATTTAACCTGGAAAAATCATGCAGCTGCAATGACTAGCTCTGCAATTTTCTGGACTTATACATTGCGTTGTGCTCTTTCTGTTTCTTTCAGCTCTAATACTACAATGTAGTTTTGTCAATGTTTCTTTGGAATGACTTTTCTTGAGGACCAAGTTAATAAGTCATGATAGAAAAAAAGAAGAGAAAAGAAGAGTAACCAAAATTCTGGTCTTTTTACCATTTTTAGATGAAAATTTTAAGTTTTCCCTACACCATCAAAATATTTTATGTTGATGTGACTATGACTGCTTTCATACTTGTGCTATCACTGCTCCTCCTTGGACTGCTTTATCTAGGAACTTTTGTAATTTATGCAGAAATTCTGTGCAGTTTCTAAGACTAGAACAGATATTGCAGATACACATAACGGAGAGCTGGAATTAGTGAGCTGTTAGGCTGTGCATCACCACCTTGCATAAAGGGCATGACGTGGTTTTGCTGGACAGGTCATCGGTCAGATGGCAGACAGGACCTGCCTACTGGTCCCTGAAATATCTGTTTTGAGTCATCATCTACAATTCCCTGATTTTTGCTTTATTTTTTTTTTTCATTTTCACATCTCTTTTTTACCTCTTGTTCCCTTGGGCTTGTCATGCTGTTGTGGGGGTCTCACAGCCCCAGTGAAGAGAAAGGCAGCTGTGGGGCTTCCAGGGCAGCCCCAGGCATCAGGTATCTCCACAGTTGTCCCTCACAACTTAGCAGTCTCCTCAGAGGGCAGAGCCAAGGCTGCATAGCAAGGCCACACCAAAACAGGCCTTGTATGACAGAGAGGTGAATGCTGGAAAGGGGGAAATTGCCATGCAAACCCCCAGGTCATCGGCAGGTGACAGTTCTGATCTTCCTTCCTGCCACCTGCCCTTGAAATTTGCTTGTGATAGAACCTGTTATTGAAACTGGAGACGGTTTAGGGGGCATTATCTAGAGCTGGATATAGGGTGTCACAACTGACACCCATTGACCTGCAGGCCCCATGCCATCTGCATTAGAATACACTCACTACAATCACAAGAGGTGGGGCTTTTCTTTTGCATATCTAATATTTTAAAAGTGGCTTTTGCATATTATTGTACAGCAGCTTCCCCTCTGTATTTGTATGACATCATCCTTAGAATTTCTTGTTTGTCTTTTACATTTTTTTTTCTTTTTTTGTCAGGACCATTTGTATTTCAGGCAAAACTAAGTAGCATTGCCTGTTCCTAAGGTTGCCAAGCAATCTCGTTCATACATACCTTTTTTCAGTTACTTATAACTCAGCCAGACTCTAGCTGTTTGTGATGAATTTTTCCATGCCAATTTCTGCCTCCAGCTGAATCTTTGCATCATAATGTTTCAAGCTTTTCTGAGAATAATACTAGGGGAAAATAGGTTGTTTTGTCCATATGATTCAGAAACTTTGCTTTGAAGTGCTCAAATATCTTTTATTTGGAGAAATGGGAAGAGATGAGGAAGAAGCAGAAAGACTGCAAAATATAAGATATAACTTTTGCTTTCCAAAAATCTGCTGGACCAAAAATTAAGAATAGAGACTCAGATTTTGCTAGGTAGAATCTTGGGAAGGTGTATAGGGCTGTCAGGAAAATGACCAAGGAGTGTGTGTGTGTGTGAATCTTGACCCAGGAATGAGAAGGTGTAAAATGTGACAGATCAGGGAGAGACCTGGAGCAAATAGATCTGTTGCCCAAGGGAGTATTTGTAGCCAGGCATCTGGGAGAAGTAGGGTGTTTAGGCAAGGACACTGAGATTTGAACAGCCTCTGGAGTCCTGGGAGACTTATGGGACTGGGATCATGGTAGCTGGGGTTCAGGACACACTATCTTGTGGGGTTTCACTGCATGATCACCGACTACTTTTCCATGGCATCCCAGTGCCATTCATTGTGCAGAAGGCATCTCTCTATGCAATTTTACATTCTGTTAAGTTAAGGAGAGTCTTATTTGCAGGATGCTAATCTTCCTACTTTGTTTATGAATTTATTTTGCATAAGCTGGAAATAGTCACAAATGCCACACAAACTGTGCAGAATCTTACAATCCGAATTTTCTGCAGTATAAACAAGTTAATGTAACAAACAGTGAAAACAAACTCTGCCTCCCAATGTCATCCAGAGCCTGAGGTAGCATTATAACTGGTGTTCAAAATGAAGGTGGTGCTAGAAATAAATCTAAAGCAATTGTAAGATTCTGATTAGAATTCATTATGAACAACAAGAACAAAAAAGAAGGTTTTTTTTCTCTTCACAATCCTCTCATGCTTCCTTTGCCTTCTCAGGGATGTTTTCTACTTTCCTATGTTGTTCTTTTACCTCTTATTTAAATAAAGAGATTGATTTAACTAGCTAAGGTTTCATCTTTTGTAACAGTACTGTGACCCATGACCAGAAGGGCAGCTAACAGCACTGACTTAAAGAACTTGATTCTGGCTTCTGCCAGGTCTTGAAGGGGCTGATAAGAATGTGTGATGTGTTTGTCTTTCTTTAGCAGTGAGTTTGCAAGTAAGAATCTGCAGGTCCAATTAAAAACATTTTTTCCTCTCTTCTTTCCTCTTCAGTGTACATTTTTCTTGTCCTTCCTTCTAGAAATTAAAGAATTATTTTAGTATTGTTCCTCAATAAAGAATAATATTTCTGTAAATTTATCAAGCAGAAAATTTTCTTTCTAAATACTCTTTACAGTGAAAATAAGGGAATAAAGATATTATTAAAAAGAAAACCCTTGGTAAACAAGTACTCCAAAACCTCTGTATTCGTTACTTGGGCATTATTCAGTAATCTAATGCTGTCCTGTCATATGGTCCTTTGACACCTTTGTCCTTTTAGGGCCATTTAGTCCTTCAAAGAAACACAGGAAGGAATAGCACTCATTCAAATCACTTTAATGCTCTAAAAATTGGAGGTTTTGTTCCTAGCTTTGTCAATTGACACTTTAAATTAATCAACAGACTAAAAAAAACTTCATTTATTGTGTAGTCTTTGGTTTCTGAATGTTTGACTCTATATCCCAAGGGCTGATCTGCACAAGGACTCAGTGTCTCCAGTGCAATTGAAAGTAATATGAACTGCAGTTTGAACATTTAAACATCCTATGTAATATTAAATTGCTTTGAAAAATCATGACCTAGTTCACAGTTTGCATTCTCTTCTTCTGTTCTACGTTTTTTCATTTGCAGGAATGAAGTTAATATTATTTCCTCTGTCTCAGATTCATTAATACTGGTAATGACCGGTAACGAAGACAGTAGTTATTCAGAGGCAATTGTAATCTTGTGCAGCAGGCGAGATGGATCAGTGGGCTCTGTCTTTTTCTCAGAGGATGTGTCCTTTTTTCAATAACAGTCATAAGTATCACCTTTCTTGATCATCCTGGCAGGCAAGTGACACGTTAAATTGGTCTACAGCAGATCTTTTATTTTCTGGATTTGCAGATACCCAATCATTTTCCAGCAGAAGTAGAGGAATGTGGACTGAACCAAAGCCTTTTGACAAGAGGAACTCTCTCTTCTTTGCTTACCCTTCATGGACTCATTAAAAATAGTTCACAATCTTGCAGAGGTCTCTGGGCCACAGGTTAAAACAATTTTATAGACACCAAACTTTCTGACTCAGTTCTCTGCAGACACGAGGTTTTCACTGCTGTTATCTGCATTGTACAAGTTCTGGAGACAAAAAGGAGATTTATATGTAGAGCTCATCCTCCTGGATATTCAACCTGCTTAAATATCTCCATCTTTAAACCACATTTTCAGTAAGATGGATTACTTTTTATGTTCATTTAGCGCATCTGGTTATCCCATTAGAAAGAGAAGCATGTAAAACGAATGGTAGGAATTCTACACAGTATAAAAAATCAACATGATAAATATAGCTTGATGGTGGAACAGCATTCATTCAGATATGGTCCCCAATGACTGTCCTGTGGATTACACATATCAAAAGATAGACTACTAGGAAGAGATCCTAATACCCTATTAGTTGAAATGGCAGTCCTGTTTGGGCATCAACTGCAACCTACCTGGAAACCACAAATGTGCTTTAAATAATGCTAGAAGGAAAATAAAAAGAAATAAAAGAGCTATTGGTGCTGCTAATTTGAGTAAGAATTGAAAGGCTAGTTAAACAACTCTATTTTGCAGTCTCATTTTAAGTTATTCATTGTGCTGGACATGCAGAAAGAATGACAAAGCACAGGGGATATGGTTTAATTAGCCTAAAACTTTATTAACTTCATTCATCTAGGAGTCATCTGGCAGTCACTTGTGCAGTATAGGTTATTGTGCCCTTTTCACTCTATGACCTTTTTAAAGGGGATTGTCTTCAGCCTCATCCCCACTGGTACTGGCTGATTGCAATTGCAAGCAAGTTAAGTGGCCTCTTAGTTCACACCTTTTACTTTTGTCATCATCTCCCTTATCATGCTGTTTGCTGCAACCTTAAAAATTCAGTTTCAGATTCTTTATTATGCTTTGGGGAAAGGCATAGGACTTTAAAATATGGCAGTCTCCTCAGTGTTATGCTAACCTGTTCCAAAGTCTCCGCCTAACAAGTTACACAAAATGCAGTGCATTGGACTGTCCTCAGGTGTCAGATTGTAGAAATGGAAAGGACAGTCTCCTGTGCCTCAGTTGGAATTGTTCACCAAAATTTCTTATCTGTATCCAGTCACACTTCCACATGTACCCTTACAATAAGCCCCAGCTGTCTGAAGATAATAAAATTAGTCACTCTGCTCTGTTCTCTTTCCTAATGGTGTCAAGGGTGGACAGGTTCATATATGCCCTGTGCACACCTGTTTCTCTGCTGTATACAGTGCAGCTTTGCCTCAGTCCTAAACCAGACTGCACAAGCAGTACTGTAAGACTGTTCAGAACTAGAATTAACCATAAGGAATGAGATGCCCATTTTCAGTCCCTTTCAGCAAAACATAATCCCCAAATGCCTCAGCTAGCACAAAAACCTGAATGGAAATCTCTTGTAGTATTCAGTCTACCTTCCCTGCTTTGTATTTCATATCTCAAAGTCAAAAGACCACTCCAATCCTGTACTTTAAGTCTCCAAACCTTCACATGTCCAGTCCTTGCCAAAATGGTTACTCTTTCTCTGTGGTAAGCAGTCCACAAATGTCACATGGATTGTGATTGAGTGCAGCAAAAACATTGTTACACTGGCATACCTAAACTAATCAGGGACAACAGATGTTTTTTAAAGAATACTAGGATAGTTTTGACTTCACTAATTAACTGGCAATTTAAAATGGTTCTGTTTTCCATTTCCATTTCACTGTGCTCATATGCATTTCTGATTGAACCTTTGCTTCAACTGAAATTTTCTTCCTGAGCAAATAATTTAAATGATCTGCTTAGCCTAACATCTTTTAACAAGTTTTCCCCTGAAGTTCTGACACAGAATTGTGAAGACTTCTATAGCATGCAACAAAGCTCCTCTGGATACTAAGTGCTGTCCTGAAGGAGGGTTGAGAAAATTCATATTCACTAGGGAGATAGAAAACATTCAAATTGCAGGCAACCTTAAAGCATTAGGCAGCCCAGAAATATTTTTAGTTTTATTCTTAGGTGACAGGTCTCAGATTTTCCTCCAACTCACTGAACTGAAACTCGCAGGCAAACCTGTTAAATATGAGGAAATTTAAACATTCAACTTGCCTCTCTGCCAGCTGTCAGGGAGCTATCCATAAGTTGTTTGGATTTCCTCCAAACAGATATTTGCAATATATTGTGTTATTCTGGGCATGGAATGGAACACTTGAAGTGCTTGATACTTTACGTTTGAACTCCATGCTTTTTGCGTGACTATGATGGACTTACCACGAATATTAAGAGTATTGTTTTTACTCAGTGTGCAAGTAAGAAAAAAAAAAAGATAAACTGAAGAGATGGTTTCTGACAAAATATTTTATGAATTGGTAGATTTTCACTAAGTATAGTAGAATAGACTATGTCAGTTGGAAGGGACCTACAATGATCATCTCATCCAACTGCTAGATTAATTTAGGACTGACTAAAAGTTCAAACATGTTGTTAAGGGTATTGTCCAAATGCCTGTTAAAAACTGACAAGCTTGGGACATCGACCACCTCTCTAGGAAGCATGTTCCAGTGTTTGACCAACCTCTTGGCAAAAAAATGCTTCCTACTGTTCAGAATAAGTCTCCCCTGGCACAACTTTGAACCACTGCCATAAGTCCGGTCGCTGGATATCAGGGAGAAGAGCTCAGCACTTCTGTCCCTATGTCCCCTCCTCAAGAAGTTGTAGAGAGGAATGAGGTCACCCCTCAGCCTCTCTTTCCCCAAACTAGAAAACCCAAATTTCTTAGGTGCTCCTTATAGGACATTCTTTCCAGCCCTATGACCAACTTTGTTCTCATCTGGAAATATTCAAGGACCTTCACATCCTTCTTAAACTGCACAGAGTGCTCAAGGTGAGGCCACACCAATAGTGAATACAGTGGGATGATCCCTGTTTGATGCACCCCAGGATGGGATTTGCCTTTTGGGCTGCTCAGGCACACACTGCTGACTTCTACTGAGCCTGCTGTCAGCCAGCACCTCCAGATTACTCCAGTTGATCCTCTACATGTGCCCAGTGTTACTCTGTCTTAGGTACAGGATCTGGCATTTTGTCTTGATAAATTTTATCCCATTAATCATTGTCCAATGGTCTAGTCTATCTAGATCCCTCTGTATTGCCTCCTGTCCCTCAAGAGAGTCAACAGCCTCTCCAAGTTTGGCATTATCTAAGGACAAAAACATATCTGGTAGGTAAAATTTGAAGAAATAAACCTTGTTACTGCAATAGAACATAACAAGAGAAGGTATAGGTTGCTTTGGGTATTTTTTTTCCCAGTCAGGAGAATATTAGCAATCCAAAGTACTTGAAGTTACTAGGATAGTTGCAGAATCTCCATCTTAATATTGGAGATTCCTTTGAACTAATTGGTTCTAACCACATCAAAAAGTGGCTTGCATCAAATACAATGTTACTGCTCAGTAGATCTCTCAATGTCAAAAAGCAAAAGAAGGCATTGTCTCTATATGATGCTTTATAGGAGTTAGATTCTAGCAAATGAGTACATTGATGAGATGTTAAGGGAAATTAGGAATTTTAGACATTTTCCTTCTTTGGAATAAACAGAATCAATCATCAGTTATACATAGCTGAGCGTTGTACTTTTTCTGGGCAATGGAGCCCCTCAAGGGATTACCTGGATTTGTCCTCAAATGTGTACAATTCCATGAAATCTAATTAGTGTCTGGTTACCTTGTTCTGAAATACTGAACACAACTGAGATGAGGAAGCTGCAAAAATGGTGAATACAAAGTGGGAGCAACATTCTACCGCCTACTGAGCCTTAAGCATTTGCCTTTAGGCGTTTCAGTACAGTCAATCTGTGTTTATGTAGCCTTTTTGAATACCACCAGGTTTGACTTACAGCTCACATGGACAACAAGTCTATCAAATCTGGTTTCAAAATGTGTTTGTTCTGAGTTTCAAAAAGACTATATGATGCTGAAAATCCAAAACCGTGACTTGGCTGCATAATACAGACGAGGATATGTGATGTCCATGTCAGTCTCTTTGTTTAGAGCAGCAGTGCCTGATGAAAGTCCCGTTTATGAAATCCTCAGTGCACAGTCACCAGAAAACCAGGTCCTTGAATATATCAGAAGAATTCTGATATAGAAATCTGTGACTGACAGACACTCCCAACAAGATGTCTTACTTCAAGCATTTGAAGGGAAAAAAAAAGGTAAAATAAAAAGGAAGGTTTAGCACTCAGTATTCATGAGTAGACTTGTGCAAATAATAGATATTTTGGTTCAGTGGCCTTTCAGAAATGTATATACATAACATTTCTTGAGGTCTACTGAACATACTCAATCCCTGTTTTCTTTTTAAAATGCACTTATATATTTCTGTTTGACAAAACCGAAATGAGATATTTTGTTTTTTCCACTTCTAATCCCTCTATTTTCTGCCTGAGACTATTAATCAAATAAAATCAACTGCGGTTTTATTGCTCCAAAACTATGTCATCAGCATTTTTTTTCTTCAGAGTACACTTTGAACAGCTCTGCTTATGAATATTGTGTGCATAGGCAAAGAATGAATATTTAAAACTGCTTTAATAAATATAAACCCCCCAACAATACCTACAGATCCTGCAATATATATCCAAACCAAATACATGCTAAAGCATGGTCCAGATTTAAGCATTCTCTAGCATGTGTGAAAGTCTATAAGCTAGGACAGAATTAAGAGCAACTTTCCAATTAATTAATGGTACTTGGCTTTGGAAAAAGGCAGGCATAGACTAATGAGGAATTACAAAGAAGTAAAATATTTTGTAATAATTGTTGCTATATGGACTGTAGGGAAGCAGATATAACATGAAAAGTAGATTTTGTAAGTGATTGCTGAAAAATTAGGGGATTTTTTTTCATGGAATATCCAAGATGTTTAGTAACGATAAAGGATGTTATTTATTTTGCCAGTAAAAATGTGTAAATTCGTAGCATCTGCAGAATTTTAACATATCTCTGCCTTACTTTAACAAAAAGTCAATACTACCTGACACATCTATCAAAACATTATTAAACAAAGACTTACTCGAACAGAAATTCTGGGCCATAGAAAAATCTGACTAATATAGCTACTTATGTAGTAGGGCATATAGAGTCTGTTGTCTGCAACAAATACATGTTTGAAATTATTAACTGAAAAATGAATCAATGGTGGAAGTCATTATGGCAAAAATGTAGAGTACTTGAAGCTATGATAATTCGGTCTAAAATTGTCTGAAATACTCAATGATGTTAGAGGTCTTTTCCAAGCTTAACAATTCTATCAGACTTGAAGAGAAAGGACATGCTTGCATAAAATGAACAAAATCCTCTGAAAAACTATTTTTTGCATAGTATGTTCGTCCCCACTGGTGACTCACAAACTGATAACGTTGATATGGAAAATACGCAGGTTCAAAAAAATTGTTTGGAAGGGATCTTTGGTGCATAGCTGTCCTCTAGTACAATCACCTTCTCAAAACAGGACCAGTTTCAACGGGGGATGAGGTTGTTCAGGGCCTTGTCCGGCTAAGTCTTGGATGGAGCATACAACCTTGTGTCATCTTGTTCCAGATAGGGCATGAATTTCCCAAGGATGACAAAAGGAAGTTACTCAGAATGAAATGACACAAAGTAGAAGAATGAAATTCCCTTTCTTACTCTGAGCATGACTCAGGTAGCTAAAGTGATTTGATTTCTTTTTTTGAGAGGCAAAGTATATCAGTGAGTGCTCTGGGATGGCATGTAAGCAAACAGTCCCAGCAGGAATGCTGCTGAATGGATGTCTGAGGCTCAATAACAGCGCTTGCAGAGCACTAAGAGGACCTCCCTCTAGGTATTTCATGGAACTTTTGTTAACAGTATTGTAGCTCAGGAAAACTGCATTGAATACTTTGGATTTATTAATCTGTAATTCTGTGTCACCACAGTTACAGACATTTGCACAAAATAGATCGTCACTGTAGCTGTAGCTGTTAATTGGACATCGAGATCTCTTGGACAATTGTACCTGTGATAGGGTTTTTGTATAACTAGTAGTTAGAAAAACTGTATCTAGTGGTTAAATTTATTTCATACATCTATACAAGATTTAGTACTTTGCTTGATATACAGTTGGACTAGTACTGTTATTCTTTCCTTATTTGCCTAAATAATGATCCTTTTTTGGCTTTAGTTGTATCAATCCACTAGCCTTATTTTGTGACTTTTTTATGTCTCCTACCATTTACATTCATGGTAAGAAGAATAATTAGAAAATTTGAATGAGAAACAAGACTATATAAAGTTTTCAATGGCTAAAAGTCCAGCACTAAAATGGGATATTCACATGGCACCTAAACTTATATACAGATATGAGAAAAAAGATAGAATCCTAAAATCCCTTAAAAAATGATGGGTGGCCATAGATGCATTATGGAAAGTGAGTCAGAGCCTGCAAATGAAATATTAGAGGTTATTCTTTACTCACTGTTAGAGTATCTTCAAAAGGGGGTAGTTGGGACACTTTTCCTGACATAAATCATACATTATCAGTTACTTCATTAACATCCACCGTCAGTTCCTTTGTTAGTATTAATTTGTTCCTATGCTTTAAACTGTACTAATATTTACTAAGGTCTTTTATCTTCCCAGTTCTCTTCACTGGATTCTGTTCTCAGTATCATCATCAGTGATATCAGTGTAGCTCAAACAGTAAGTGTACTTCTGGCCTTAAACATTATTTGTTATTTTTGTAGGCAATTGTTTTTTATTTAATGGCAATCTGAATCCTGTGCATGTCCTCTTTCTGATTAGTACAGAATAAATGGCAAAGATAAGTGACAGCATTTGACTTTGCCTATTGAAAAAGTGACACAGGGTAGGACACAGGAATGGATAAACAGCTGTTTGAAATTAGACACTCTGCATATGAAAATGGAGATATGTCGGCTAGGGAATAGAGCATGGTCAGGTCTCAGACCTCTGCTCCCTTTACTGGGGCCAATTTGCTTGTGGGAGGAAACTGGAGGAATATTAAGTGGCTCATGGAACAAATAAAAGTGTTTTGGATAACTGCTTTGAAAAATGAGTGCTCTCTGGCAAATGAAAAGTATGCCTCAGTTGCATAATACTGCTATGTCTAGCAGGCTCAAAGCAACACAATAAGAGCAGCAATGGTATTGTACCAGGGACAGAAGATAAATGAAGTATTGATTTCAGAACCAGCAGACTGCCACAAAAGGGACATATAATATTTTCATGGGGCCAGATCCTCACTTGCTGTAATTTGGTATTGCTCCACTGAAGTCAAACTGATTTATGCCAGCTGTAGTTCTGGCCAGGTGTATTTATAACAAACAGGGAGGCATAAATAAAAGTTATGCTCATAGTGCTTGGTAGGAGTTGGTTTCCTAAAACAGAATGATGAATACACAGGCATTACAGTTTGTCTGTTCTTTCAACTTATTGCAGTGCTCATTTTCAGATAATTTCTGGCCTGTTTTTAGCCTTTCTGAATCCTTGTTTCCTGGAGTCCTCTCTCAGCCTGATGTTCTGCAACTGAAGAACTGATTTTGCTGCAGAGGCATAAAGACATTTGCTAACCTGTCCTTTGTAAGGTCTCCCGCTTCATGCCAATCTTTTCGTTTAGCCTCATTGTGTTGGGCTCTGCTTTCCGGGGTTCCTTCATACCTGGTAGAAGGCACCACCACTAGAAGAGTGGCAAGTGTTGCTTGGATCAATGTCTACCAGCATTATAGGATGTATCAGACCTGTCTGATGCTCAGAAAGAGATGGATCTTGGAAATAAATCACTTCATTCTAGTGGTTTCAAGAGGGCTGTGCTGCAAATGCCAGCAGTGTGCCAACAGAACATCCCACCACACATTGCTGCCCCACTGAGACAGCGCACTGTGGGATGCTCGTCAGAAACCTACATATTTGTACACCAAAAAAAGTCCATGCACAGTTTGGTCTGTGTGCAGTGTTTCATGTTTGCAGTCCATGGCTTAGCTGAGACAACCTAGACTGCCTGACAGTCTTCTTTGGTCTGAGTAACTTAAACAAGAACAGAGACAACATTCTCAAGTACTTTTCTTTGAAATATTTCTATTAATTTTTCACAAAAATTTTGTACTATCAATTTGAGATTTCGGGTTTTTTGTAAGTGACACATAATGTAGTTTTCCATGTAATTTCATTCTGACTATTCTTGATTTTCTCTTTGCTCATCCACTGTGAGATGAAAATCAAACATCAGCTTACTGAGGATTAAAATGCATTTGTGTCACTGTTCAAAATATTCACACATGCTGTGTAGAATTCACTCTATCATATGTGTGCAATAATCTTATGTAATTGGTGAATAAAATTTAAAAAAATATTCCCAGTCGATAGAATTACTTTAAAATGAATTACTGAAAGTCCACGAGTTTTGATTTGTTATAACAATTTGTGTTTAACTAATTTGGGCTTAGCTACAAACCAACTTGAATGATATGCTGACATGTTTTACTCAGTCTCTTGTTTAATGCTATTCGCAGTAGTCTTCAAATCAGAGCAGATCAAAGGAAACAAAATCATGAGTCTTTTTATCAATGTATCTGAAAAAAATCTGTCCTGTTAGTTGACTTTAATGTACAATATGGAGAACCCATAGAGGAATCTATGTAACCCAAAAATAAAGATTCTATTACTGTGTAAAACAGACTTATAAATCCAAACACCTGTATTGATTGGTTAGCAAACATTTCCCCATAAAAACTGCAAGTCTTTTCAAGTGTTTATAATCCATGTAGGTATATGTTAGCTATAGGGCCCACTAGGGCATACTGAGAAGAAAAGAGAAAAAAGCTCTCTCTGCTGTTTTGAGGGACAAAAAGTCTCTCAGCTCTATAGTGGAATTCAGAATAATATTTTATGATGAACAATCAGTTACTTGGGAATGGGAAATAAACTCTTGGACAAAACATTTGTTTCTTTTATTTTCCTGTCTATTTTACACATCCAATGGAAATTTGGCCAGCTAGATTTCCTGATTTTATTCTGCTTAACCAGATAACTGTATGTGGAGGGCTTCTTTTGTCTTTTTTTTAGGGGTGCAAAATACTTACATTCTCATAGCTCCTTTTCATTTTACTTACAGTATATTTGAAGAAGTTGTGTGGTGCAAGAAGACTGAATACATAAGAGACAACATTTTCCAGTGTTTCTCTAATTCCCTGAACTGTGGAAGAAGGCTCCATATTCACTTGGGCATGATACATATTTTTCTGGGGAAAATAGAACAGGAAAGATGGATAATCATATATCTATAAATATATATGGCAAGGCTCAGACTACAATCGCTCAAATGAAATCTCAGCTTTAAGGAGAGAGCAGGAAAAATAGGCTTGTTGTAGTCATTTACTCCAAATGGTAATGGTTCATTTACTGAAGGAGGAGAAATCCTTCTTGCAGGATGAACTGGTTTAACAACAGAGTTTGTGAATTTCAACAGAACAGAGCTGACCATGAGGAAGCAAAAAATTGGCTCAGTTGCTTTCTGACAAAATCTGTATCTGGCTTTTTGCCATAGTCTACCACTGTCAAAACAAAATCTGTTAAAATGAATCCTGAACTTTGTTGGAAAGTCAGTGACAACAGTTGTCCCTTAAATAACGGAAATGTTAAAAACAAGACAAAGAGTTCACTCCTTCAATGAAGGAAAGGTTATTTTTCCATCTAGTTATCCAAAAAAAACCCCAAACATGCATATATATGTAGAATAAAGAAATTAATTTGGGAGTAGTGTGCTTTTTTTTTTTAATTCTTTTTCCTATTAGAAAAATAGGTCCATTTTTAAGAAACATATCTCAGTACCATGAAAACCAGGAAATTTCAGCTTACCGCTTTTAATCATGGTGATAACTTTCTCAACTGAAAATTATTCCAGGTAATATTTTTATTTATTGATTTTCTATACAATTGTGATTAAGTATTATGGAATAGAGGTACTTTAAATATGACCTGAAGTGATAAAAAATTTAAACAGGTTGTTATTTTATTAGTATTTATAACTTATATGGCATCAAAGATGTCCATAAAGTTGTACAAACATGTGGAAGGATCTGTAGAAGCTAACAAACTAATTTAAGAAGACACAACAGTATAAGTGCACAAGTGTACAGGCAGGGCTTATGGAGAAGATGCTGTAGTACTAGCTGATGGATGTGACATGAATCCTCAAATCAAAAAGCCTTTGTGGCCTATCCACATCCAATCTATCATTTTCTGGGCAGTACTGGGAGGTCAACCCCTACCTTTCATTGACCTAGGATATAAGCTACTGTCATTGATTAGTTACATTTTCAGGCAAGCATTTTTCTGCTTCCTCTAGTTTACTTGCCATTATAAATTCCTTATAAATTTATAAATTCCTTATAAACTTAGGTAAAGAAGTTCACTTTTAAATTTCTCTTTAAATGTTAGCTGGCAGTGATGTCCAGGAAAACATTGCAAAAAAATATTCCTGCTTCTGTGCTGGGATTTTTGCTTGCAATGTTGACAGCAGATGTCTTGGCTTTTTGGTATCTGTTGACTTTTTTTCTTTAAAACTTGCAGAAGATGACAAGCTTCTGAAGATAGGCACTATAATTTTGTGATGTGTTTGTCCAACAGTGTTTTGTTCCATGTGTAGTATTTGGTGAAAAGGGAATTAAAAAATAATATTAAAAAAAACCCTCAAAAACAACAGTGAGTTTTGAGGATGGAGTAGGAGAAGAAAAAAGAGAGGGGAAAAAAAAGAAGTCAGAAGATACAACAGAGACAGATTTGTTGGCTACTTGGACTCAAGTTATCCAAAAGGGTAGGCAGAGGATATAGAGGTGGTAAAATAAGGTAGTCAGTGTAAGAGAAAAATGAACGACAATGTTGTGATCCAAAAGACTGTGTGTTTATCTCACTTTAATTGTACTGAGGAGAGAATATTTTGGTACCAAAGAGTTGCTAAGTACTGAGTTACCTGTGAGACCTTTGTATTATATCTGCCCCTTTATAATACTACTTCTAAGAAGCAATCACAGATAATCCTGGTGTGTGGCTTTTCTTCCAAGGTGCCTCTGAATGCACAAATTCCTGTGGTTGTGTTCCTGGGCCCTTGTCAGTGATGTGGGGATCATGGAATGATAACAGCAGGCAGTGGTGGAGTTCAGATAATGAGGTATTCAGCAAATGAAAAATTCAAAGTAAACTTCTTGTCTATACGTGCATAATGCTGAACAATAAAAGTGCTTTCTTCTGTTCTAATAGAAAATCTATGAAATGTAATCCTTATGAAAAAGAACCCTTTCTCCTGGGTTACCGAGAGTTATGTCATTGTAAAATGGCTCGAGAAATCAAGAAATACTTCGGTGAATCACCAGAACAGAAACTGTTGCAGGAGAAGGACTGAAATGGTAATGTGTTAATTCTTGAACGTGTTCCTGCCTGCAGCTTGCATCTGACATGCCTAAGGCAGTGCTCTGTGAGAGGGACTGTAGAACTGGCAGTGCTGGTTCTGCCTCTGTCAGAAATTTGCCTTCCTTAGTAACAATTATGTGGAAAGCTCATCTATTCTGCTCTGTGATCTTGCCTTTGGGAAAGGTTGTGGTACAGCATGAATCCTGGCCAATATTTAGGTTTGGAGTTAGACTAGGCTAGGCTAGAATGGCAGCAGTTCCAGTATTTGTATCCATTCAGTTGTGTCACTAGTCTGTCACTGACTCTGTCAGAGTCCAGCAGCATGAGAAGATAGAAGCTGCTTCAATGTTTTTGCAACTTACTATAGGAAAACACATATTTTCATGTGTTATTTAAAATTTTTAAAGCATATGTATTTCTCTCCATAAGCACAGCTTGGAGTAATATGAGAATTTTTTTCATTTAACTTGCATATTTCTCTCTAATTATTTCTTGTTGATCTGCCAGTACTCTGGGGTTTCTATTGCTCTGGAGTCTCCAGCCTTCTGTCATCCTATATACACACAACTTCAGTGTGTCATAAAGAAGCATCTCGTTGAGGTTTAAGAGCCTAGCAATCGTTTACCTATATCTTTGCAGCTTTATTCTCCACTGCTCTTTCTTTCTTTGTCATATTGATTTTGTATTTGCAGTCTCCCGTTGGCCTTGAGCAGGATGAATGATTGTGTATTGTTTACATTGCAGTAATGCCTCATAGCAATGACAATTCAGTCAGAGAGCTGGACCCTCTACAAATGTCCAGCTGGATGGATAAACCCTGAAAGAACAGTCTGCCAGAAAAGCAACAGTCAGAACAGGTAAATAGGATGAACTATCCCACAGACATGAATTGCAGGATAAAGTCCCATTGGTTTTATTATAATAAAGACAAAGTCAGTGCTACCATAGTGAAGTGCCGAGAGGTTGAGAAGATGAGGATTTTAATGAATTTTAGGAAAGAAAATAAGCTAGATTTTAACTTCACCTCAATAAAGGAGCAAAGAACTACAAGGGATTGGCTGTATCATTGAGTCTTGTCCCTGTTAATGTCTTCCTGTTTCTCCAGTCAAGTGAACCATGGCACTGTAGCCCCTTTGACTATGTGAGGTACTTTTCTTTCACAGAATTACAGAATCTAGGCAAGTATGGCCAGTCTTCGTGAACAAAGATTTGGGAAAGGTCATTACCCTTCGAACCTGCGCAGTGGATTTTTTAGGTGAGACACAGCGTGCGCTGAACTGAGCCCACCCTTTAATCCTGAGGTTCATCTGCCGGGGCTGAGCGAGCTCGGACAGTGGCAGTGAGGTCCTCAGGATGTAGGTTTGTTTAGAGTGACCTTCTCTTAGAATCTACTACCTTGGAAAAGACCTCTGAGATCATTGAGTCCAACCTATGACCTAATACTATCTTTTCAACTAGATCATGGCACTAAGTGCCACATCCAGTGTTTTCTTACATACCTCCACCATCTCCCTGGGCAGCCCATTCCAATGCCAAATCACCCCGGCTTCCTCTGTTGACCAAGTGCATTCCACATCACATCAGTGTGCCTGAAAGCCACGGACTGTACTCAGATTCTGATGCCATAAATAGTGTTGCTGTGTGGATGTGCATGTGCTCACCAATAGAGAAATGCGTACGTGTATATATTTATTATAATGCCTCAATTCAGGGCACAGCCAAAGGACACATTTGCAGTCTCAGCTGATCAGAAGGATGAATAAACTGTCTAACTGGTTCATGACAATTTTTATTGTTGCCCGCTACAGCTCCCACAAGACATCTCAAGAACATGAATAACAGCTAATGTAGGCAATAAGGCTACAGAATTAATTGAATCATAGAATCACTGAGGTTGGAAAAGATCTCTAAGATCATTGAGTCCAACCGCTACCCTGGCACTATCAAGTCCAACACTAAACCATGCCCCTAAGTGCCATGTCTGCACATCTTTTAAATACCTTCAGGGATGGTAACTCAAGCAGTTCCCTGGGCAACCTGTTCCAATGCTTGACAACCCTCATGGTGAAATTTTTTTCCTAATATGCAACCTAAACCTCCCATGTCACAACTTGAGGCCATTTTCCTTTGATCATCCCTTGTTACTTGGAAAAAGAAACTGACACTCCCCTCACTACACCCCCTTGTCAGGTAGTTGTAGAGAATGATAAGGTCCCCCAGGTCCCCCGTAAGCCTCCTTCACTCCAAGCTAAACACCCCTAGTTCCCCCAGACACTCCTCATAAAGCTAGAGCTTTTGACCCTTCACCAGCTTCTTTGCCCTTCTCTGGACTCGCTCCATCTTCTCAATGTCCTTCTTGTAGTGAGAGGCCCAAAACTGAAAACAGGATTCGAGGTGTGGCCTCACCAGTGTCAAGAGCAGAGGGCAGTCACTGCCCACCACACACTCAGACTTCAGGCAGCCGAAAGAAGCTGTGTCCTGAAGAAACTGGCTCTGCTTTTGTGAGGGTGTTTGCCCTTGGAAGTTAATGGCACCCTGCATTTGGACACTTTCTTGTGGAGTCTTTCCTGATGATCAGAACTACAAGAAGGAAATTTCCTCATAGTGGATCAGCCAGTTTTTTAGGCTACTTTGTGGATGGAAAGCATGGTCTTAAAATGTACTCTGGAACTGCACTGTGCAAGAGTAACCTGCAGTATTTCATTTTTTAAATGTTTTTTGCTTTCTCCATGTGTCACTAATCTTTATCAAGCTGCCCTACTGCTTGTGGCTGAATCATCTGAGATGTAGTTATGAGGCAGAGCCCTCATTGAATATTACACTGCATTTTCCCACCAGTTTTGTTAGATTCCAAACTTTAGGACTGCCAGCTGGGGAATCTCAATTTGCCATTTACTTCAGATGTGCCCTTCATAGTTAGTTTAGTTGATAAAGCAACCAAGCTTGCCCTGGAGAATGAACACACCTAACGAGAAAACAGCAGCTTAGAGGCTGCTGGTGATAGCAAACTTACTGCTTCTTGAATATTAGCTGTTAGTAACATAATATTGATACATGTCTACATTTTTGGAGGATGGGAGTTAGTGAGTGAACTTTTGACTCTTTAAGCACAACTACATACATATTTGACAGTGTTATTTTCTAGTTTAGCTGGGCAAATTTTGTGTCTTAAATTGTCAGATTTTTTTATTCATTAAATCAGAGTGCTTTTTTCCAATGCGAGGATTTCTGAATCTCATGTTCAGGAATTTACCTGAACACCACAACTTAGTGGAAAATCAGTGATCATGTTCAGATTGCTTTTCTGCAACTGTCATTCCAAAACCATGTTAATTTCCCCAGCTAGTTGAAGTTAAAAAAATAATCTAGTTATTGAAAAGTAGTGGATTTAGAAAAACACGTACATGGTTTCTGTATATTCTGAAATATAAAATGCCTAGAGTTGCCCTGATTTCAAGTTCATGAGTCATCTAAGCTCAAACTGTAGAAATTCCAGGGGGC
The DNA here is from genome assembly GCF_003945595.2 of Pipra filicauda. NCBI lineage: Eukaryota > Metazoa > Chordata > Aves > Passeriformes > Pipridae > Pipra > Pipra filicauda. Next base: position 4,288,803 of record NW_024104321.1, on the reverse strand, counting down.
ATGTTGTTAAATAATTCATAAGTGATGTCATTTAACTGTGTATCTCATTAGCAAAATGCTGCAGGAAAGAATTAGGGAAAAGAACCTAAAGCAATCCTTGTCCTATCTCTCTACTCATTTTTCCCCCCCTAGATTTGTCATATCTAAAGAATTAATTTATAAGTGATAGCATAACGAGCTTGTGTTCAATTACAGCTTGACAATCTCTCTGTCAAGTGATGAGAAAAATCATAAAAATTATGAGAATCCTTTCTGCTTCAAGTCTCATACCCGAGTATGTCTTGCATGCTCTCCTTTTACGGAGTGTAGTATGTATGTATGAATATGTATATTCACTTACTTTAAAACTATATATGTATAGAAAGACTGGGAGAGATCTCTTTTGCAAGAAACTATATCATGTACCTTCCACAAAAAAAAAAAAAAAAAGAAAAAAACCCCTCTTGGTCTCAAAGTTATTAAAGCCTTTTTATTAGCTCTAGCACTGTGTAATATTCAAGTAAGCAATCAGGTTATACAAATAATAATCTTCTTTTATCTAGAGGACTGCATCTGTAATTAAGAATGTCAGTCACCTTATCTTGTAAACAGTCTGTTCTTAGTACACAAATATGGGATCTGGTGCAGATGTGTCTGTGTATGCCAGAGCACCAATATATCATTTTTGTTGCATCTAAAGCCTGCAATTTCATGCTTAGCACTTGGCATTGTAACCATGGTTATCTCCAGTTAGATGCAGAATACAGAGGCTTCAGCAGATGGGTTTTACTTCGACCACTGGCAGTCAAAACACAGAAAAAAACCAGAATCCTAAATATATATGCATAGAAAATGATAGATATAATAATATTATTTATTACCTGACACATGAGGTTTAGACTTTATTGGAGGTTCTTTTCCCTGAAATTTCTTTGCAAGCCAAGCAGACTGCTGTCATGTGTAAGAGAATGGACTTCTTTTGCTGTGTTTTCCCTATGCAAAGAGTAGAAGCCAAAAGACCGATATTTCACTAAGTGGGAGGTTAAAGAAATGCATTATCTGTAAGCATGTATATTTTCAAAGGCTTGGTTACTTTATTTTTAATTTTATCTTTAAAGAATCTAGCATGCTATTTCTAAATTTTTGGAAAGTAATAGAGGTTCACAGCTTTGATATTAGCTTAGAATTTTCCATATTTTTATAGGCCTCCATATGGCATTGTTTGTTGAGCAGAAAGAATTTACAGCAGAATAAATGAAGCAGATGAACAGTGCATCTTTACTGGTTGAAATATATTACACAGTTTCTGAGGAGTATGCATGATTGTGGCTTTTTCTTTCTGAAGACTGAGTGGTTATAGGCATTGTCTTGAAGTTTTGACTTCTCAAATGCATAGAATTTTCTCTGTAAACTTAATGTTTTCTATGAAAAAGTGTAATAATATCAATCCTTATCCTAGAAGAATTTCCTCTAATTTGCAGAAAATTTGTACAGGCTTGAGTGGATGAGAGTCACCATGTACCATGCTGTAGTTTGCTGTGCAGCAGCTAGAGAACATTTCTTGTCAGAAACAGAAAGGAGAAATAGCATCCTTCCAAAGTAAAATTGGATTATGCTCTTAAATGACAGTATCTACTGTAAAGAAGAAAGCTGGGGTGAGCATTAGCTCAACCTTTCAAAAAACCTCCATTTATTCTGTAACTGTTATTTTCATTCATTTGTTGGTGCCCTGACCTGGTAAATGGAGGTTACTATAAAAACTATACTTAATAACTGCTGCCGTTATTCACCGTACTCTGTACTGAATGAGTGACCTACTGTGACAGCATACTCAGACTTACATGTAGAAACACATCCCTGGAGCCAACAGTAAATTCCAGAAGCACTTGAGACCCATGGCATCAGTCTGCCACTGAATTTGTGCAGGACGATTCAGAGCATGTGCAGTTGTCAGTGTTCAAAACAGCTGGCAAAGTAGGATGCATTTAGTTGCTACAGGTCTGAGGAGACAGCATACAGCATGGGGAAGAGCAAAACAAGAGCTGCAGCACTGCAGAAGACATGGAAAGGCGTTAGACTAGATGGAGCTGACCCACTTGCAATCATGCATGAAAAGAATCCATAAGTACTTTACGAGAGGACAAAGAGTAATTGTGGTGTCTGGAAGGGAAATGTGGCACTGAGTTAAAAATGTAGCTTAAAGAAATCAAGCAGAGTAATTTTGCTGTTTCAGGTTTTTCCTTAGGGCTGAATAGTGATGGACAGAGTTTGAATTTAATGCGGTGTCAGGAACAACAACTGGAAATGCCAGCTACAGAAGAAAGAGAGACAAGTTCTCCCACATCTTAGGTAAGTGCAAAACTCTAGAGGGAAATGGAAAATTCTTTTTAGTTTTGACTACTTTCCTTCTGAATGTGGCACATTCAATGGGTCCAGCCCCACCACGTATTTCTGTTGTTCGTGTTATGGTGTAAAAGCTAAAGGCTGCCTTCACATCAGTTGCGTTACGCTGAACAGATAAACTAGCAAAAATCTGGTCCTTTCTTTAAAAGCATACAGATTGAAGACAAAATATAACAATAGATCTGACAAAATAAGGAGAGAACAACAAGGGGAAAGGGAAGGTTTCCACATAGGAAATCTTCAGGATTCCCCAAGGATAACATTTTCATCATTCCTCGAATAAACTGAAAGAGATTTAGTTTAGATATTAGGAAGAAATTTGTTACTGTGACTATGGTGAGGCACTGGAACACGTTGCCTGGAAAAGTTGTGGATGTCCCATCCCTGGAAGTGTTCAAGGCCAGGTTGTAGTTCAAGACCAAGTGTGCTGCTTAGTATATGCTTAACCTTAAAAAGTGCAAACTTTGATGTGTTTCACTTAATTAAAAAAAATTAAACTATGTAGGATTTCCATTATAAAATTCAGTAAGTTTTAAAGTAAGCAAAAAATATTACACATTGTCTCTGAAGTCCAATTGTCAATATGTCCTGGGGCCAAACCCTCAAATTCTACTTTAGACTAAGGTAACACTTGGTGAAATTTTGTAGTGAACCAGCTCTAGACTATGTTTTTCTGTTCAAATACTGAAATCAGTTACACCAACCTCTTTCATGTGACCTGTCTGCAATGGCAAGAGGGTATTGGCACTTTCAGACGAATTTTGCTTTGAATTTTTGAATTTATCTGAACGTAAATTTCAAAGCCAAACTCGGTGTGTGAGATCAAATAAATCAAAAGCCAAAAGACTGCATGAAACCCTGCAACATGAAATAACAGAGTTCTTGCACAGAACTGCTTACTATCTAAAAATAGTTTATTCTCATCTCTATTCAGAATGTCCTGTGATAGCAGAAGAAGTGATAAAAAAACAAGAGACACATGAGAAACTAAGCCAGTGGCTTGAAAGGAAGGTAAGGAAAAAGAGACACTGTAACTGTGATGTGAACTTTGTCCCTCCTTGAAATGGTATTTAAGTGCAGTACTTTCTGTAAATCGATTGTCACACACCCTACCAAAGCTGTGTGAATGCCCTCTGTTAGTGATTGAGGTCTATGTGCCATACGGCAGCAGACTAGAGTTTTTTTCCTTTAAAAAAAAAAAAAAGAAAGAACAGAAAAAATATGTAAATATGGTAGAACAAAAAAGTGAAAGAGAAATGTTTACTAATTTTAATAATAATAATAACAGTCTTCCGTAGACAGTTCAATACCGAAGATTTTTCTATTTGAAATAGCTTAATTTCCCTGTGAATCTGAGGAAACCACCATCAACTTATTTATCTTTTTCTCTACTGGGTAATCCTTCAGCTGTTATTTACACAGCAGCCTAAATTACATTTGTTGCCTTGCAAGTGAGAAGATAGGTCACCTGCCTGAAGGGCTGCGGCCTGAACCCATCATGCATCCAGGAGACAAAACAGGGGGACGATACTAAAAAAAATAGACTTTTTGATAACCACGTCCTGATGTCCAAATGCAAGAAATGCTTCCAAGCTGGTTTCTTCCATTCCTTTTATTAGTTCTTTGAATATATTTTGATTGTGTAAGTAGTCCCTTATTAATTTATTTTTGCTATTTTACTCCAGATTTGACCAATAGTTAAGCACTTGTTGAACTTTCAACCAGCTGAATATTGTCCTGCTTAAAGCTGGGCTATGTGTAATTATTTGCAGAGCAAGGAACTTTTTACGGACATTCATCTTTTTCATTTTTCTTCTCCAACCAGTTGAATTGATTTCTCAATAATTGTTGTAAAAAGTTTCTAATATTTTCTGTTTAGAACTATTGACTAATTCCCAGTTCTGTTTTGATGGACTTGTCTCCTTAGTTTACAAAACTCCAACCTCTTCATTTATCTTTATTTTGCTATGAATATACCCTACCGTTTAAAAATTTTTGTAAGTATTATTAAGTTTGTTCTTCTGGACAGACTTTCTGGTGTTTTGATTGTTTAGTTTTTTTAAATTAAAAACAAAATGTCACAAATCATACTCCAAATAAGGTATAAGCCAAATTTTTATTTTACTTACTTTTACTGTCTGTTGTGTTTTTAATCTCTCCCATTTCTGTTACTCAGGGAATTTTTTAGTGTTCTGCTACACCTGCGATTCACCAATGGCTTTACTAACTAGCTGGCAGTGACAGGAAAATCTCTACCACTCAACAAGAGACTATATTTTTAGCTCTTCCACACAAAATTCTGTACAGTACAACCAGACTGTACATATACAATTACTGGTAACTCTAGGATGAGAAATTTGTCATTTATTATCAGTTTGTACATTCAGATGTAAAATATATCAGGGCTTAGGTCTTAACTTGCAATTTAGTTAATAAGATACCTGATTTTTTTGAGGATTCCAAACAGTTATTAAAATGTAGCAAAAATTTATTAAGACCGTATGCAACTGTATAATCCCTTGGCAAACATGACAGATTTTCATCCTTAGCTACACAGCCATCTCAAACAAAGTGAGGCAGTTTAATGCTTACCTTATGTTACAACCCATGAGAAATCAAAACCACAAAGCAATGTGGTGGACAAAGTCTTCAGACAATTTTTTTGTTTTACTCTTTGTATTGAAAATCAACCAAAAACATTTCCCGTGGAAAAGAAGAAATCACAACTTAGGATTTATGGTCTTATAACCAGCTGGAAAATTTAGTTAATGCAGCCAAACTTCTAATTGCCCAGCAGATATCTTAGATCCTGACCCTTATTGTTATGGTAATGTTTTAACTGTAATGTTAAATCGGGTTTTATTTTCCCCACACAGTTATATTTCTATTAGATTACTAAGGATTTTCAAGGTATTGTTCTAATAACTGCATTTTTGTTTATATTTTAAGAATGCCTTAAATAGAAAATACTGACCTTAAATACAAAAGACAGTGCCAATGAAACATTAAGGGTACATAATGAAATGCTGTTAACTGTTACAGGATAGGGGGGTTCATAACCCAATGAGCCGCAGCTCATGTGAGGGGCAGGTCTGTCTTGGGCCAGGGGGCAACACTACTGCCCTGAGCAATATATCCCTGCAGTTCAGTGGCTCTAAATTTAGTGCTCCAATGCTAATAGCAGCCAGCAAATCTGGCTCCCAGGAAACACCTTTTTTTTTTTAATGAAAATGGAAAATTTATACCAATTGTTTGTATTTTTTTTTAGTTTTTTGGGTTTTTTTGTTCGTTTGTTTGTTTTTTGTTGGTTTTTTTGGGGTGTTTTTTTGGGTTTATTTTGTGGGTTTTGTGGGGTTTTTTTTTTTTTTTTTTTTTTTTTTGTTTTTTTTTATTTTGTTTGTTGGTTTTTTTGTTTTGTTTTCTTCTTGTTTTCTTTGTTTTTTCTTTGTTTTTTTTGTTTTTGTTTCTTTGTTTTTGTTTGTTTGTTGGTTTGGGTTTTTTTGTTGTTTTTTGTAGGGTTTTGGTGTTTTTTGTTTGTTTGTTTTTGATTTTTTTGTGTTTTGTTTTGTTTTGTTTTTGTTTTTGGTCTTTTTTTGTCTGTTTGTTTGTTTTTGTTTATTTTTGTTTTTTTTGGTTTTTTTTTGTTTTTTTTGGATTTTGTTGTTGTTGTGGTTTTTTGGCGCTTTTTTTGTTTTTTTAAATATACTTTGGTTTTTTGTTTGTTTTTTTTGGTTGGTTTGTTTGTTTTTGTTTTGGTTTGTTGGGGTTTTTTTTGGGTTTTTTTGTGGGTTTTTTTGTTGTTTTTGGTTTTTTTGGTTTTGTTTTTTTTGTGGTTTTTTTGGAGTGTTTTTGTTTTCGTTTTTTTGTTTTTGTTTGATTCTTTGTTTGTTTTTTGTTTTTTTTGTTTTTTTTTGATTTTTTATTATTTTTTGAGGGTTTTT